>NC_070598.1:3570142-3580142 GCF_027409825.1 Scomber japonicus | reverse complement strand
TTAATTTTCCCGATACCGATATATGCAGGCTTTTTATACCAAAACTGTAACTGGTAACAACATAACATATTGTAACGAACTGGGCATGTTACTGTTTTGTGTTTTATAAATTTGAGAGTTTAAGCCAGATTCTATTCTGTTATGTTAAAGTGCTGGGTTTTCCGAGTGTCTGTGAACGCGTCTTGAGATTGAGACTTGCAGCTAGCATGTAGGTGTGTTTGTTGTTGTTAGCCTCTGTTTAAGAAGACGGCAGCATGTGTGTGGCTAATGAGCTACTGATGTTAGGTTTTTGTTGTTTTGGCGTTGGCTACGGCCCACAGTAGCCTGAGTAACAATCAAGAATAAAAAGCTAAACCGGCTAACGTCTCGGCGTGTGGTTATTGAGGGACGTTACAATAACTCCTATTGTACATTGTACCTACTTTTATTGTGATGCTCCACTGGATGCAAACATAAATGCAACATGGCTTTCTACATGTAAACACCGTCTGTGCAAAATAAGAGAACAACTTCAAGTTATGTTATGGGAAAAAAGTGCCAATATGCACATTTGGAGATAGATCCCAACCACAGACAAAAGCCTCGTTTCTGGAGGCGGGCAGCGGGACCGTTACAGGAAGTCCTCTCAGCTGTTGCCTCTCCAGCAGAGTAGCACCCAGATAGGACCCACCGGACTCTGACGGCGACGTCACAGAGGACATAAACCTCGTTTCTGTTTGTGTGTCCGTGTACATGACGGCGGACGCTAAGAACTTGTTAGTCACGGTTAGCCATGATTAGCGACGGTTAGTAACGGTTAGCCTTGATTAGCGACGGTTAGCGACTTGTTGTTATAGGCCATCAAGCGCGCGCCGGTAAACGTTCCATGCTGCGTTCAAGGAGGCTCAGAAACGCTGAAACCTGCAGAACAAATATCGGTTATAAAAACCCTATACCGATACTTCCCGATATTACATTTTTAAGTAAATATCGGACATCCCTATTTTAATCTATTTGAAATATTTGCACCATTGTTTTAACCAGAAGTAAGACTAGTAGAACCTGATAATATAATAAAACCCCTCATAACTCAATAAAAAAATTAATAAAATGCATTTCCCAATAATGTAACAATTAGTCAATATTGACAAAATGCTTTAAAATTTAAATGAAGGAATGTTTGATGTTTTAAAATGTAGTACTTTTAGTAATTTGTCATTATTTATTTGTAGTAAAAACATTTTCAGGAGCATTCAGTCTTACTTTTTTTTTTTAAATGGTGCAAATGTCATTTTAACAAACCTGATGCTACTTTTAAATCTATTTGTTGTCACATAAATGTCATATTAATGGTCCAACACACAGACACACACTGTGATTTCATCTGGACAGCACAAACACAGATTCATCATTTATTGACCAAACAATGACAAACAAAGATAAGACAAACGTAACACATACAAATAGTTATCATACTATAAAATTACATGTTTAGTATATTTCAATAAGAGTGTATTAAGATGAGAAAACCTCATTAAAAAGTGTTTAAAAAAATTAAGATCATAGTCCATGAAGCTCATTTTAAATAATCTGTATTATATTTCCTGCTCAGAGCGACAGGTTGACATCGTTCTTCATTTTGCCGCTGCTCAGACTGTGAATCATGGCGATCATCGCTGAGTGTTTGTTCAGCTCGTCTTCTTTCTGCTTCAGCTTCGTCTCCACTTGGCTCTTCTGCAGCTCCAGAGACGACGCCTGGATTTTAAAAAAAAAACAAAAAAAACAGCAACTTTTATCACATTTAGCTTCAGGTTGTTTCATATTCATATTTCTTGCACAGATATGAGAATCTTATAAATCTTGCATTATTTTGGTCTCTTGTAGCTTCCTTCTTTGACAGGAAGTCATGAAGCCCTTCCTCTAAATTTAACAAGAGTGTGTGTGTTTGAAGATTGAACTATTTTGGGTTATCTTGAAGTTTCATTCTGAGTTTTTGGCACCAAGTAAAAGCACAAAGACTATAATCAGCTACAAGTGTTGTCTGATATGTGATGACTTTATAAGGCAGTGCTTTATGTATATTTGACCCTTTTTATTTAACTCAAGTTGCATATGTTACTGTTTACTTTCACATAATTAAGTTGTCAAACTGTAAAACATCAGACCTTCATTTAACGCTGGGAAATATATTGAAATTATATCGATTCCATGATATGAGACTAGATATCGTCTTAGATTTTTGATATCGTAATATCGCGATAATGTCATCAGAGTCGTCTTTTCCTGGTTTTAAAGCTGCATTACAGTAAAATATATGATTTACTGAACTCACCAGACTCTTATAGCTGTTCTGTTATTTAACTTTTACCCACTTTGTCATTATATCCACATTACTGATGATTATTTATCAAACATTTCATAGTGTAAACATCTTTATAATATTGTTGTAATATCAATATCGAGGTATTTGGTTTAAAATATTATGATATTTGATTTTGTCCATATAGCTCAGCCCTACCCGTCATTACATTTGAGGGATCATTACAAAACAATGTGTCTATCTATATTATTCTGTGCCTATAATATTATTGGCTGAGGCATAGATTAGATAGAATAGATTATTTTTTCACTCCCTATTATCGGTATCAGCCCCAAAAATCCTGCATCGGTCAGGCCCTAAATTCTAGGCTTTACACGATCAGGATGTTTGGAGCCGATCACCGATCAGTGAGTTTAAATAAACCGATCACCGATCTGATCACGTCTTCTTTGTCCACGCTCCATTTCTTAAACTCGGCTTCTCCTCGTGTTCCCTATCCAGGTACATTTGTGCTGTTGAAACATTTTGCAGATGCTTCCCCACGAGGTTCTTTAGTGTTGCACAGATTGTTAAATAGCTTGTGTTTTATCTGTCTGCCCACAACACCCACATGTTTGTTTGAATCCGACAGCTCATGATTCAAGATTCACAAAACTTTATTGTCCGTCTCATTGTGACACTAACTGTCGGTTTCAGACAAACATGTCGGTGGTGTGGAACTTCTTCTGAGTAAATGAGACAGATTAAACACAAGCCATCTGTAATCTATGCAACGGGAGCATCTGCAAAAAGTTTCAACATGACGACATTGATCGGATCGGAGAATTAAGACATTACAGCCGATCTCACTAATTACATAAAATGCTAAATATCGCCCGATCCCATATAGCCGATCAGATCAGCGTAAAGCCTACTAAATTCCATATGTTGTACAATAAGTCGATAATTATTGTGACAGGCTTAGTTTTGGGGCATAAAGGAGAAGAACAAGGATGCCTGGAAATATCAGACTATAACTTTGTCGAAGAGTTTATAAGCAGAAGGAACTTTAATCAGAATAAACTACAAGAATATAAAGATGCCCGTTTCTATAGTGATGCAGCAGTAAATAAAACCTGCATGTCGACCTGATCCTACATTTACAAAAAGCCTGTCAGAGCCTTTTGATGCATCTTAAACTTGTATTTCTTTGAATGTGTAATGAGCCACTAAAAGCAGCTTAGTGTGTTTCTGTTTGTTGCATCTCAGCTGTAAACTCTTCGTCACCTTGATGCTTGCGTCCTTCCTCGCCTGCTCCGTCTTGTTGAGCTCTTTCCTCAAAACATCCACCGTCTCCTCCAGCTCTCTCTTCTCTTGGTCTTTCTCTTTTCCCTTCTGCTCCTCCGCTCGCAGCTCGTTCCTCAGACCTGACGGAAACAAGAGGCAAAGCGTTCATCATCATCATCATCATCATCATCATTGTCGTCGTCGTTGTCATTCCTCATGTGACCACCAGATGGAGCCAAAGAAAGAAAAAAAGGTTCAAATCCAGCAAATAGAGTAGAGGTGTCAAACTCATTTTCAATCAAGGGCCACATACAGCCCAATATGATCTCATGTGGGCCAGATCATTAAAAAGATGGAAGGAAGGAATGAAAAGAAAACAGGAAGGAAAAATGGAAGAAAGGGATGAAGGAAGGAAAGAAGGAAGGAAGGAAGCAAGGAAGGACGGACAGAATGAAGGAAGGAAGGACGGACAGATAGAAGGAAGGACAGAATGAAGGAAGAAAGGGAGGAAGGACAGATGGAAGGAAGGAGGGAGGGAAGAAAAGAGGGAAGGAAGGAAGGAAGGGAGGAAGGAAAGATGGAAGGAAGGAGGGAGGGAAGAAAAGAGGAAAGGAAGGAAGGACGGACGGACAGAATGAAGGAAGAAAGGGAGGAAGGAAAGATGGAAGGAAGGAGGGGGGAAGAAAAGAGGGATGGAAGGAAGGAAGGAAGGACGGACGGACAGAATGAAAGGGAGGAAGGAAAGATGGAAGGAAGGAGGGAGGGAAGAAAAGAAGAAAAGAGGGAAGGAAGGAAGGAAGGGAGGAGGGAAGAAAAGAGGGAAGGAAGGAAGGAAGGAAAGGAGGAAGGGAGGAGGGAAGACAGCAAGGAAAGATGGATGGAGAGAAGGAAGGAAGGAAAAGAACACAGGAAGGAAAGTGGGCCGGATTGGACTCCTCGGCGGGCCGGTTCTGGCCCACGGGCCGCATGTTTGACACCCCTGAAACAGAGGCTTTAAATTCACATCAGCTGCAGATAAACGATCTGATACTATCGACACAGTTTTAACATCCAACCTGCGAGGTCGCTGTTTTTCTGCTGCAGATCTGAACGGAGGGATCTGATCTCCTCTTCCTTCTCCTCCAACACCGACAGCATCCTGAGAAAGAGAGAAGACAAACTCAACTGTTAAAATCTAGCTTATTTATGTTAACCCTTAAATACTGTTCAGAGTCTAATTTGAACAGTATTTGTCTGAAATTATGAGATAATGATGAGGGGATACTCCTAAATGCACAACAGTATGTAAGGGTTAAAGAAAGTATCAGGGTATCTGACTTTTAAGACCTTTTTAAAACCTCTTTAAGTAAAAAATGCTGCTTCTTGTATTAAAACTTCTTGTATTTTTTACTTTAATTAATAAGTTGATTGGTTGGTTTATGTAAAATAATCAGAAAATAATGATATATAATGATAAAATAATATAAACTGAACAAATATAATTACACTCAAATCAAATTTAACACCTTCCCAATATTTTAATATGTTTTTTTAGGCCTTGAATATCAAAAACTAAATTTAAGACTTTTAAAAAATCTGCAGGAACCCTGAGTACATGCAGATGATTTAAGGATTAAAACGTGTGTGTGTGTGTGTATTTACTTGTCGTGCTGTAGCTGCAGAGCTTCGTGGTTCCTCCTCAGGCCGTCGCTCTGCTTGGTGAGGACGATGTGAGCCGACTGAAGCTCTTTCAGCAGACGATCGTTCTCGTTGAACCTGCGGAGGAGAGAACGAGCCGTTACACAATACACACCCAAAAAATAAACCTGCACAAACACAAACACACACACACACACACACACACACACACACACACACACACAAACACACACACACACACACACCTGACAGTTTGTTAGCTATAGTCTGAAACTCAGTAGGAAGTTTTACTACTATTGGGGCTTTTCCACTATACAGTTCTAGCACTACTCGACTCATACAGCAGCAGGAAGGAAGGAAGGAAGGAAGGAAGGAAGGAAGGAAGGAAAAGAAGACAGAAAGGACAGAGGGAAGGAAGAAAGGAAAAGAAGACAGGAAGTACAGAGGGAAGGAAGGAAGGAAGGAAGGAAGGAAAAGAAGACAGGAAGGACAGAGGGAAGGAAAGAAGGAAGACAGGAAGGACAGAGGGAAGGAAGGAAGGAAAAGAAGACAGGAAGGACAGAGGGAAGGAAGGAAGGAAAAGAAGACAGGAAGGACAGAGGGAAGGAAGGAAGGAAAAGAAGACAGGAAGGAAAGAGGGAAGGAAGGAAGGAAAAGAAGACAGGAAGGACAGAGGGAAGGAAGGAAGGAATTAAGGAAGGAAGGAAAAGAAGACAGGGAGGACAGAGGGAAGGAAAGAAGGAAGGAAGGAAGGAAGGAAGGAAGGAAGGAAGGAAGGAAGGAAGGAAGGAAGGAAGGAAAAGAAGACAGGAAGGACAGAGGGAAGGAAGGAAGGAAAAGAAGACAGGAAGGACGGAGGGAAGGAAGGAAGGAAGGAAGGAAGGAAGGAAGGAAGGAATATGTTCAGATGTGGTTTGAGCCTCTTCCTGTCCATCTCTGCCTCTCACCTGTTGAGCAGCGTGTTGTAAGCTCCTTTGAGGGCTTGGTGTTCCTCTGAGTCCTGCTGCAGCCGAGCGTTGTGTTGCAGCAGCTCCTCCATTTCCGCCTTGGAGCGCTCCACCTCCAGCACCTGGCTGCCCAGCTCGCCCTGCAGGTCCTCGCGCCGCCGCTCCGCCTCCTTCAGCAGACAGCCGAGCTTACGAGCCTGCAGACACAGAGCGGGAAAACAACTGTCAGCTAGAAAAGGTGATGAAGCTGTCTGTGGTCAATTAACCTTAATGTCGTCCTCCCGGGTCAAATTGACCCCGTCTGTTTTGACTGTTCCTTCTTTCATCCCTCCATCCCCCTTTCTTCCTTCCTTCTGTCCTTTCCTCCCTCCCTCCTTCTTTCCTCCATCCTTCCTTCCTACCTTCCTCCCTTCTTTCCTTCCTCCCTCCCTCCTTCTTTCCTCCGTCCTTCCTTCCTTCTTTCCTACCTTCCTTCCTTCTTTCTTTCCTCCTTCCTTCCTGCCTGCCTTCCTCCCTCCTACCTTCCTTCTTTCCTGCGTCTACCCTTCCCTCTTTCCTTCCTTCATTCCTCCCTCCTACCTTCCTTCTTTCCTTTGTCCTTCCTTCCTTTCTCCCATCCCTCTTTCCTTCCTTCTTCCTTCCTTCCTTCCTTCCTCCTTTCCTTCCTTCCCTTCCTTCTTCCCCCCCTCCTTCCTCCCTTCCTTCCTCCCTCCCTTCCTTCCTTCCTTCTTCCCCCCTCCCTACCTTCCTCCTTTCCTTCCTTCTTCCTCCCTCCTTTCCTTCCTTCCTTGACTCGAGGACAACAGGAGGGTTAATATATAAATGTGTCAGCCTTGTCACATTTTTTGCTTTTGTACTAATAGAATCATTATTTCTCGGCCCTGAAGTTTCATATCGGTGCATCTGCAGCTTGAATACGTGTGTGACTGCGTGATTGTGTGATTGCGTGATTGTGTGAATCTCACCTCTGCTTCAGCCTGAGCTCGTTGGAAGCGATACTGAGCGATGAGACGGTCGGCCTGAGAGAGAGCCAGAGCTTTCGCCTCCAACAAGTCCTGCAGACGACTCTCCTTAGACTGGACGGAGGGAAGAAACATCAAGATAATGATTAAATTAAAAAGATCTCACAACTGTCAACCAAGCAGGAAATTGAAGCATTTTCTCCGATTTTTGTTTAAGTTAAATAAAATTAATAAAAGAAGATTAAATATTGTTTCATTTACCGCTAACGCCGAGAGCTTCTGTTCATAAAAGTCGATGATTTCAGACACGTGTGAGTCTTTACTTTGATCCTGAAGCTGAAAAAACAAAAGAGAGTCAAATATTTTACAGGCAACAGATGAAAGAAGCAACTTCCCTCACTTCCTTTCCTTCCTTCCTCCGTTCCTTCCCTCCCTCCCTCTTTCTCTCTTTCTTTCCTCCCCCCCTACCTTCCTCCCTTCCTTCTTTCCTCTGTCCTTCCTTCCTCCTTTCCTTTCTCCCTCCCTCCTACCTTCCTTCTTTCCTTTCCTCTGTCCTTTCTTCTTTCCTCCCTCTTTCTCTCTTCCCTTCTACCTTCCTCCCTCCCTCCTTCCTTCTTTCCTCCCTCTTTCTCTCCTCCCCCCTACCTTCCTCCCTCCCTTCCTCCTTCCTTCTTTCCTCCCTCCCTCCCTCTTTCCTTTCCTCTGTCCTTTCTTCTTTCCTCCCTCTTTCTCTCCTTTCTCCCTCCTACCTTCCTCCCTTCCTTTCCTCCCTTCCTTCCTTCCTCTTTTTCTTCTTCCTCCTTTCCTTACTTGACTTGAGGACAACAGGGGGGTTAATCAAACTGAAGGATTAATTAAACATGTATTTATGACTAATGGGGGAATTTATGAATGCTTATTAGTGTAGAGATGAATTATGAGTCAGAATATGAACAGCATGTAAAGGGTTAATAAATAAATGGGATTTTCTGCTGTACTGTTTTATAACTTTGGGGGTCACAAATAAAAGTGTGTGCATGTGAGCTAAATTATCTCCATGCATTTTAGCTGTGAGGTCATTTTTACAGGTTTTAGCCTCATAAAGATCACACTGTGTATGTATGTGTGAATGTACGTGTGTGTGTACGTATGTGTGTACGTGTGTGTGTGTATGTATGTGTGAATGTACGTATGTGTGTACGTATGCATTTGGTTCTCCACACCTTTTAAAAATGAAAGTTGAGAACAGATGCATGAGTGTGGTCACGTATTTGTTTGCAGCACTTTTCGGCTACTTTATTATTACGAGAAGCCCTTACAATGAAAATGAAATGTGTTAATTAGGGATGTCCCGATCCGATATTGATATCGGAAATCAGTCCGATATCAGCCAAAAAAGTGAATATCGGATTTTATCGGACTGAATCTAAAAACTCCGATATAAACGCTCCGATATAAGCTGTCCATTTACCGCTCCAGCACTTCTATAATAATAGGTGACTCTGGTTTGATCACTCTCCAACACAGTAGGTAGCGGTTATGCCCCTTAATTAACGTTGGTGCCGGCCGCGGAAGAAGAGCGTCTCTGATCCAGCATGCACAGCCCACGTGATCACAACAACGACAACGTGTGTGCCTGCAGCAAGGTGTAGTGATGTCGGCTGTGTGGAAGTATTTTACTGTAAACTAAACTCGGACAAAGACGTTGCAGCTAAATGCAACATTTGTCAGGCGCAAGTGTCCCGTGGAGGGACAGAACCGGAAAGGTTCAATACAACCAACCTCATCGCACATTTGAAAAAACACCACAAAAAAGAACATGAGGATTTTCGCGTGAAAAAAAAAATCTCCACATTATGCTCGGACTGCAGAAAGTGGAGGAGGAGGAGGAGTAGTAAGGGTAGTCAGCACTGACTGATTATTATTTGTTTTATGCTCTTGTTATTAGAGTGATATGTTTATTGTGTTTACACTCTATTCTTCAGTGAAGACTAAGAGTAATTACTACATTGTTTTGGGCACAGTCAGTCAGTGAAACTGGAGCTGTGTGAACTCTTAACTTAGAGCAGTTGGACAGTGGACAATATTGTGTTGTTGTTGTTGTTTTTGTCCCTGCCCACAGTTGTTTCCAACATATGCTGACAGTAAAAAAAATAACTGGAGTGAACTTGAATTGTTTGCACTTTAAAATTTAATTTATTCTATTCAATTGTATAATGATGTTGGTAACCAGTGCTATTTTGCACTTTAAATATAACATTTTGTTTTTATTGGATTTGATGAGGTAATACTCTTATGTTGAAGGTTAAAATTTATGTAACCAATTGGTTAATAATAAATGGGTCAGTTTTTCCTATACCTACTGTTGCTGACTATTGTTTTCTGTTATATCACTACAACATCAGTAACAGTAACAGTAACATCACTTTATCAAGCCTTTTCTAACATTCCACACAACAAAATAAGGAATAAATATATGTATGATTCGTGCCTATATCGTATCGTATTGATATCGGTATCGGCCAATACTCAAGGCTACAATATCGGTATCGTATCGGAAGTGAAAAAGTCATATCGGGACATCCCTAGTGTTAATACTAATTTTCTTCCTCTTATACAAAGTGATCTAACATACCAGTAAGTGCAACAATGGGACAATCTAAAAATACCAAATAGCAGCCATAAAAATTAGGGCTGTCAGCGTTAACGCGTTAATCGCGATTAGATTAATGCAATCCATAACGCGTTAATTTTTTTAATCGCGTTTTAATTTTGCAAGCCTTTTTGTCCCTTCTACTCGCATTTCTTACACTCTGGTAAGAAATGCTTTACATTATGGGCTTAAAACTGCCTTGAAATGTAAAATAACAGAATTTTAGACATGCAATTCAAAAGGCGATTAATTGCGA
>NC_070598.1:3510142-3565142 GCF_027409825.1 Scomber japonicus | reverse complement strand
CACAAACACACACACACACACTCACACACACACACACACACACACCCACACACACTGATGGAGCAGTGTGAAGGATATCAAGCAGCAGGCCGGTGACGTGGTGTGATGCGCTGGCAGTGTTTTCTCAGGTGAGCGTCTCCCTGCGACGGATCGAACGACTTTCATCAGAGACAAAAGGACCGGGAGCAACATTTCCACAAAGCTCAGCACACAGTCGGATACGCTGTCTGCTCCCAGCGCCTCCTGGGAGAGAGAGGGGAGAGAGAGAGAGAGAGAGGGTGAGGGTGAGAGGAAGAAGAGAGGGAGAGAGAGAGAGAGAGCGAGAAAGGAAGTGAGTGAGAATGAGAGAGAGAGTTAGAGAGAGGGAGAGAGAATTAGAGAGAGAGAGAGAGAGAGAGAGAGGGGGGAGAGAGAGAGGAGAGAGGAGAGAGAGAGAGAGAGGGGGGGAGAGAGAGAGAGAGAGAGAGGGGGGGGAGAGAGAGAGAGAGAGAGAGAGAGAGAGAGAGAGAGAGAGAGGAGGAGAGAGAGAGAGAGAGAGAGAGAGAGAGAGAGAGAGAGGAGAGGGGGGGGGAGAGAGAATTAGAGAGAGGGAGAGAGAGAGAGAGAGAGGGAGAGAGAGGGAGAGTGAGAGAGAATTAGAGAGAGGAAGAGAGAGAGAGCGAAAGAGAGAGTGTGAGAAAGTAAGTGAGTGACAGTGAGAGAGAGAGAGATAAAGAGAGAGAGATAGAGAGAGATAGAGAGAGAGAGAGGAACGGGGGAGGGACAGAGAGGGAGAGAGAGAGAGAGAGAGGTGAGAAGAAGAGGAGAGAGAGGGAGAAAGGAGAGAAAGAGGGTAAGAGAGAGGAAGTGAGTGAGAGTGAGAGTGAGAGAAACAGAGAGAGAGAGTGAGAAAGAAAGTAAGCGAGTAAGTGAGAGAGAGAGATTTGTATCTGCGCCACGTTTTACTGCATCAAGCTCAAAATGCTACTAACACAAGATACAATTCATCCTCATGTTAAATTAACTCTGACATGAGATAATCAAATATAATGGTCCAGTCTTTCACACTTTCATTTTTAACATTTTTCCAGACAAATAATGTAACAGTTGATAACCTTTAATCCAAAACATGAGAACAAATTCCAAACATGAGAACAAATTATACCTCATGTGCATGCAATAGCATTTCCAGTGTTCAATTTGACTTCTTATGTCCCTACAGGGCCACCGTACGCACCTCCAGCAGTTCGTTCAGCAGCTGCAGCGCCTGCAACGAGCAGCACTCGGCTCCCTCTACAGGAGAGCTCAGCCACTGCACCAGAGCCAGGCCACTCTCCGCCTTGCGTCCTCCGTCCAGTCCCGCGCCATGCTTACGTCCTGCCGCTCTGAGTTTGAGTCCCGCCGGTCTGAAAACAACCTCGCACAACGACGAGCGCAGACCTGAGACACTGCACATGGCCAAGAGGAGCTCCAACACCTGCAAACAGGGGGAAAAAACTGTTAATAAAGTTATAACCAGGCGAGGAGTTCCTGTCCTCTGATAAGAAGCCAACGTGGAAGTAACTTAGAGCTGCATTCTATGAAAAGGCCACCAGGGGGCGACCGTCTCTATACAAGTCAATGGAGAATTCACCAACTTCTCACTTGATTTCTAACCTCAGTAAACGTTTTCAAAATGTGTTTATGGTCTCAATCGCTAGTTTAAAGCCTTCTTCAATGCAGTATGATGTTCATTTGGGACATTTTGGCCTCCCTGATTTTATATGTGACGATAAAGCAGGGTATGCATTAGGGCGTGGCTACGTCCTGATTGACAGGTTGATTGACCAATGTCCTCGGGATCCAGCCCTCGCAACCATAGCAACCTCCCCCGCTCCGCCCATGGCCCCGCCTCATGCCCATATAGAAGAGAAGAATCTGTGTTTTTATTTTTCCCAGCATGCACCTGAAATTTTCAAGATGGCGCTGCCTAGATTCGAAACTATTGGCTTCCGAGCAGCAGTCCACAAACCAATGGGTGACGTCACGGATGTTACGTCCATTTCTTCTATACAGTCTGTGGTTATGACTCTTAACTGTAAAAATAACAATAAAGACAATGATGTAAGCGTCTACACTTCAGCCTCATAAACAGAAGTGTCAAGTCATGTGACACCTCACGCTCTAATGGAAATAGACCTGTTAGTGCTGTATGTTATGTGTAGGCGGGTTCACTGATGGGTGCTGATGCAGTGTGATTAAGAAGTATTTTGGGACTCTAGTTTGAAACTGCAGCAGATGTTGAAACGCGATAGAGCATAGATGAGCAGCTTTTATTGAGCGGTGGCAGCGACACACAGTATGAGCACAGAGGTGTGAAGCCTATAAGATTCACTAACTTTGTTGTTTTTCCACTCGATGGAACAGAGGATGAAGCTTTGTTTGACTCTCAGAGAGACACAGAGTCTGAGGACAGTGAGCTTTGTGAGACTTACAGCGACTCGGGTGCAATATTTGTGCACAGTAACAGCTTTTTGGGACTACAATAAGCAAAGTTAGTGTTCTTTTAGAAGGTTTAATTGAAACTCAGTCTAACCTGAACCCAGTCTGAGTTAATATAGAGGTCCAGTTCAGTTAAGCAAATCATTACCAGACTATTACCCATTAACCTGACCCACTGTTTGATTGAAAAAGTTTTGTTTTGAGAATAAACATATGTGTTTATAAATGAATAACTACTTTTGCATTCAAATAAACCAGCCTTTAATAGAAAAGCGCTTTCCCCCGCATGACATCATCCCAAAATCACTTCTGCGGTCTCCACTCAGGACGAGCACAGTGAGGAATGGAGGACACTACTCACTGAGCCAATGTGACATGAATAGCCTCTTAGCTGCTAATGTGAAGTGTGGCAATATTGAGGTCAAAGGTCATGTCCATGCATCATATGATAAGTCCATATATAGACATGATGATGCTGATTATTACCTTATTGTACGATAAGTCGATCATTATTGTGACAGAATTAACACTTTTTTCTTTTATGTTTTTTTATCTGTTACTCAGCTGCTGCAGAAATCCTGGATGTGCATTTGCCCACTGATACTTGTTAATGCTACTTAAACAAACCTTGATGCCTATTAGAGCTGGGTGATATGGGCAAAATCACACATCATGATATTTTTGACCCAATACCTCGATATCGATATTCTGAACGACTATCTGTGCTTTTACACAATGAGATTTTTGCTAAATAATCATCAGTAATGTGGATATAATGACTAAGTGGATAAAAGCAGATGATAAAACAGTCTGTTAAGCTCAGAAAATGACATTTATACTGTAATGCAGCCTTTAAAAAGCAGGAAAAGACATTTATTCCATGATATAGTGATATTATGATTATTATAAATATCACAATATCTTTCTTTTCTTTCTTTCTTTCTATAAGCATGACGATGAGTGACTGACTACTCTGTGTCATTGGTCTGACTGCGCTATTGAGACACTCTGCATCAATATGTTGTGGTCTGTTAGTAGCCGGTGCACGATGGTTAAATCCCCTCAGACCACACGAGAGGAACATCTCACCAGTACGAGGTGTGCAGCGACAGACTAAACAACGACCTCATTAAAGCCAAGCGGTCACTGCAGACACGGCTCCTTTGTTTAGTGGTGGTAAAGATATATAAAGACTAGAAGAATAAAGTGTAATATGAACCGATTCTTCTTCTTAGATAGTGCTCTGGTTTACTCCTGTTGTCCTCGAGTCAAGGAAGGAAGGAAGGAAGGAAGGAAGGAAGGAAGGAAGAAAGGAAGGAAAGGAGAGAGAATGGAAGGAAGGAGGGAATGAAAGAAGTCAAGAAAGGAGTAAGGAGGGAGGAAGAAAGGATGGAAGGGAGGAAGAAAGAAGGAAAGAAGGAAGGAAGGAAGGAAGGAAAGAAAGTTGGAAGGATGGAAGGAAGGATGGAAGGGAGACAGAAAGAAGGAAGGAAGAAAGGAAGGAAGGAAGGAAAGTTGGAAGGAAGGAAGGAAGGATGGAAGGAAGGCTGGAAAGAAGGATGGAAGGGAGACAGAAAGGAAGGAAGGAAGGAAGGAAGGAAAGACAGAAGAAAGAAGGAAGGGAGGAAGGAAAGGAAGGGAGGAAGGAAAGAAAGTTGGAAGGATGGAAGGATGGAAGGCTGGAAGGAAGGATGGAAGGGAGACAGAAAGAAGGAAGGGAGGAAGGAAGGAAGGAAAGTTGGAAGGTTTAAGGAAGGAAAGAAGTACAGAGGAAAGAAGGAAGGGAGGGAGGAAAGGATAGAAAGGAAGGAAGGCTGGAAGGAAGGATGGAAGGGAGGGAGGAAGGAAGCTGTCGTGCATGACCTAAAAAAAACCCAACCCTCTCAAACTGCCTTGAATCTCACCTTGGCTGCAGAGTCCGGGTCTTTGGATTGCAGAAGTCCTAAAACTTGAGAAACACACGCTGAGAAGTGCTGATACCTGGAAGTGGGAGAAGAAAGGGGAACGAGCTGAGTCATGAAGCAACGTCTGGGGTTAAAAGTGTGTGTGTGTGTGTGTGTGTGTGTGTGTGTGTGTGTTGGGGGGGGGGGGGTACCTAGTGAGATAATCTGCTATCTTGGGATTCTTTAAGAGGTCAACCAAAAGGTCAACTGAGTATTTCCGGGTCAGAGTGCCGTCACCGTTCACAATGATGTTGAACACAAGCTGGAAAGTCTGATGGATGTTCTTTGCGTCAAAGAGCTGAGGAAGAAAAAAAAAAAAAAAAAAAGAGATGATGACGATGATGATGGAGGCTGATTTACATCGAGCAATGTGAAGTAGAAAGAGGAACAAATATACAGAGAGGAAGGAAGAAATAGTTCACTCTTAAATTAGCTCAATGTGGTGAGAACCATTTCAGAGAGTCCTCCGCTTTAAAAAGTTATGTGCTAGATGCAAACATCTGGATTTAAAAAAAAAAAGGTGCTAACTTAATCTGTAACAGCAGAAATATATATTTAAACTGAGGGTTTTCCCAATGTTCTGCTATTGTTCCTTTTTACACACACACACACACACACACACACACACACACACACACACACACACACACACACACACACACACACACACTTCATTATTTTTTTTTATTTGGGTTCATCACATATGTACTACTATAATGGTTTCTATTGTCTTCTTTACACTTCAGATATATGCTAGCTGGTGCTAGTTTGGAGCCAGAGCCTGACTTAGCACCGGTTCTTTGCTTCTTTGCCGCCAAAGCTCCAGCCCCGAGCCTCAGAACGGGAGCCAGAGCAAGCACCAACTCTTTGCTGGTCTAAAGCAAGAACCGATTATGTCAGCGGACTGGGGGCCGGGCTAATGTTTATTAGCCGGCTAACAGGGTTAATGTTTATTAGCCGGCTAGCGGGGATAACGTTCATTAGCTGACTAGCGTGGCATTTGCAGAGGGTTAAAGATTTGTTGATTAAAAGTACTATTTTTATCATTTTTTGCCAGAGCTGTTGACTTCTTCTTCTTCTTCTTCTTCGTTTCCGGCAGGCTAGATGCTTTGCGCCATGTTGCTGCCTCTCACTGGTGAATCATGGAAGTGCTTCAAAGGTGCACGCTGGCTACGTTATACAGTGACGTAATCACGTGGCTCCTTGCCGGTGGAAATGCAACAGGTTCGTAAGAGGTGCTTGGATTAGCACCAACTGAGCACTGGCTCTAGCACTAGCTCCAGCTCGGTGGAAAAGGGGTAATAGACAGTGACTGTCAGGTGACTTTATCTATTCAAGATGGCGACTATACATTCTTCTTGTTTTAGCCTGAAGAAGAGCGAGAGGCTGGTAACGTTGCTCTCGATATCTCGTTAAAAGGTTCTCCGCTTACCTTCTCTCCAACCTTCTCATTCAGAGTGAGGCTGGCCAGTATAGACAACGTGAAGACCACCACTGTCAGACTGTTGTGAGCCAGGAAGCTGATCAGTGTGCGGTAGAAAGGCTTCACGTTTTCCTACAAGAGAGAACACACACACACACACACACACACACACACACACACACACACACACACACACACACACACACACACACACACACACACACACACACACACACACACACACACACACACACACACACACTTTATATTACACACAAGAACCAAAGAATTAAGGATGTCTAAAACAGATTCACCATGAAAACAAACAGTAAGAGGCTGGTTAGGATTAACATTTAAAACATTAAAACATGGAAAATATAACTTTTTAATGTATTTATTTGTTAAAGAGGTAGTTGTAGTTTGCATTTTTCCAAGTCAAACGCTACAGTAAAGGCACTGAGGCATAAACAAAGTGGTAAAAAGATTAAAAAATGACCACATGAAACAATTAAACTACCTACTCTGTCACTATCCTGATGATCAAATAAACATTTTAGTGATTTTTTTAAAGCAAAAATGCCGGAAATTTACAAATTTGATGTTTGGGGTTTTTTTGGTCATACATGAAACAAATGATCTGAGGACATCACTTTGAATTTACTGACATTTTATGGAGAAAATAATTAACAGAAAAAGATGAATCGATGTTGAAAATAATCGTTTTCACAGCATTCAGCAGAAGGACAATGTTAATTTTGAACTGAATTTTTCTGTGTCGAGAAGTAAAAAGAAAAACTAATCATGTTATTTATTTAACCATCCTGTTGTCCTCGAGTCAAGGAAAGAAGGAAAGGAGGAAGAAGGAAGGAAGAAAGGAAGGAAGGAAGGGAGGAAGGACGGAGGAAAGAAAGGACGGAAGGAAGGAGGGAAAGGAGGAAGGAAGAAGGAAATGAGGGAGGAAGGACAGAGGAAAGAAAGGACAGAAGGTAGGAGGGAAGAAAGAAGGACGGAAGGAAGGGAGGAGGAAGGGAGGAAACAGGGAAGGAAGGAAGGAGGAAGGGAGGGAGAAAGGAGAGGACGAAGGGAGGAAGGGAGGGAG
This sequence comes from Scomber japonicus, assembly GCF_027409825.1. NCBI lineage: Eukaryota > Metazoa > Chordata > Actinopteri > Scombriformes > Scombridae > Scomber > Scomber japonicus. The sequence continues at coordinate 3,558,217 of NC_070598.1, read as the reverse complement.
GGAGGAAGGAAGGAAGGAAGGAAGGGAGGGAGGGAGGAAAGAAAGAGAGAAGGAGGGGAGAGAGGAAAGAAAGAAAGAGGGAGGAAGGAAGGACAGAAGGATGGAAGGGAGGAAAGAAAGAAAAAAAGAAAGAAAGAGAGAAGGAAGGAAGGGAGGAAAGGAAGGAACAGTCAAAACAGACGGGGTCAATTTGACCCGGGAGGACGACAGGAAGGTTAAAGATCCCTTCTAGAAATGTTTTAACACATATAAAAACAGACTCCTCTTTGATGAACATGTCTGATACGGTTTTCATGAGTTGAATTACCTGGTTAGAAATTCTCTGAAAAATAAAAAAATCTATAAATATGCAAAAATATGTTCAGTTTTTCTGCACTGGAGGACTAACCCTAACCCAAACCCTTCAATATCAATATTTCAGCTATAGTATTACTTTCAGCTTCTATAAATATATTTTTTTCACTTTTAAATGTCTCATACTCATTTATTGCACTTTCAACTTTTGCAGCTGCATTACAGTAAATCTCTCCACTGTAGGATTATTACAGGAAACTTCTTATCTTATCTTATCTTAACGTCACCCATGAGTAATTTGCATAATGGACCGCAATTGGCTCCACGCTAGCTATGATGTCACAAATCCCGCTCGTAGTGACACTGATGATGACCTGTGATGCTGAGGGATGAAACACCTCTCCCCACATCTCCCCCTCACTCACACACACACACACACACACACTCACACACACACACAGTGACAGACATCCTGTGTAAATGACGTATGTAACCTTACCAGAGATTTGATGTGACTTTGCACCGAGTGGTTCTCACGACAGAGATTTGCCATGAGCCCGAGACACGGCATGACGATATCCTCGTTTTGAGATTGGCTGTGATAAGTGAAAGGTGAAAGGTGATTAGTATTAGTTCCATGTTAAATATAGATAGCAGTTAAGGCTGCTCAATTAATCGAAATTTAGGGGCCAAACAATCTCAAAACTAATAAAATCAAGGGGAAACTATTTTTAATAATAATAATAATGAGATAGCGCTCAATAAAGGTTTTATTTTGAAAAGCTTAGACAGGAAGTGGCTGCAGCTCCATTAGTTTGACAGAAGCTGAAACACACGGCGAAATGTTTTAACTGTAAATAAAGATGCAGAGTTTCCAGCCTGCGTCAGACAATGCACTTTATTTTGAAAAGCTTAGACAGGAAGTGGCTGCAGCTCCATTAGTTTGACAGAAGTTGAAACACACGGCGAAATGTTTTAACTGTAAATAAAAGTGCAGAGTTTCCAGCGTGCGTCAGACAAAGCACTTTATTTTGAAAAGCTTAGACAGGAAGCCGCTGCAGCTCCGTTATAGTTTAACAGAAGCTGAAACACACGGTGAAATGTTTTTACTGTAAATAAAAGTGCAGAGTTTCCAGCCTGCGTCAGACGATGCTGAGTTTATTGACTAATTATTAAAAACCAGGAAGTGATGTGTGAGCTATCGTCATGGTAACCAGCTCAGCTCTAATATCTCTGCACATTTTCTACTGTGTGTTGCGTTAAGCGGCAGATAAAAGGCTGCTGCTGGGAGAGAAAATGAATTAAGCCGAATGTCCAATAAATGCAGCATGTTCCTAAAGTTTAAAAAAAATCATTTTAATAATCTTGATTTAAATTTTGACCCAAATAATCGTGATTATGATTTTTTCCATAATTGAGCAGCCCTAATAGCAGTGTTTTGATCAAGCTGATGGTACGAGTGTTTTTTTTACATGTTGGTCATGAGAAATGTGATGAGCTCATGGATGTAGTTGGTCGACTGGAAGACTCGAGTGTTGTAAGTCAGTTTCTGCAGCACCTGAAGACACTGAAAGACACAAAACAACATTTGCTGGATCTTATTCTTCATTCTGCTTAACTTTGATCTATTGACTTCATTCATTAACACTTTTATCTGCCGCCTAGTGGTAACAAAAGTTATAATACAGTGTAAAAACGAGATGGCAAGTAAATCAGCAGTTGATCCTCAGATAAAAGTGAACCTGGTACAAAAACAGTATCAGATTTTATGGTTGAAATTAAGGCTAGGCAATTAATCAAAACCCACATTTAGAAACTCTAATCTTGCTCATGTCAATTAATGACACTGTTGCCATGACAGCAAAGGTTGCATATCTTTAAGGAATTTGAGGACTTGTCTCCAGTGATGACTTTAACCCAAACCATGATCTTTACATAGTTCTAATCAAGTAAACTAGACATTAACCCTCCTGTTGTCCTAGAGGCTAGGAAGGAAGGGAGGAAGACAGAAGGAAAGGAGCAAGGAAGGTAGTAAGGAAGGAGAGGAGGAAGGAAGGAAGGAAGGAAAGGGGGGAAGAAGGACGGGAGGAAAGGAAGGGAGGGAGGAAGGAAGGAAGGAGGGAGGGAGGAATGAAGGGAGGAATGAAGGTAGGAAGGAAGGAGAGAAGAAAGGAAGGAAGGAAGGGAAGGAGCGAGGGAGAAAGGAATAGAGGAATGAAAGAAAGAAGAACAGAGGAAAGAAGGAAGGGGAAAGGTAGAGGGGAGGAAAGAAAGAGAGAAGGAAGGAAGGAGAGAAGGAAGGAAGAAAAGGGGATGGAGGGAGGAAAGAGAGAGGAAGGAAAGAAAGAGAGAAGGAGGGAGGAAAGACAGATGGAAGGAAGGAAGGGAGGGAGGAAAGAAGGAATAGAGAATACCATCATCTTCTCTAATGTGCCTGCACTGACTAATACCTGACAGCAGTGATGAGCTTACCTGCAGTACCAGCGGCTCTCCAGGGGTGGCGCTGTGGCAGTGGACCACAGATGCCAGAGTGCTGGTGAGGTTATAGCTGCTGTGAAGAATCTCCCGGCTGTCGTCATCGCAGGCTGAAAGCAGGTGTGAAAAATACAAATGATCTGTTTCAGTTTCAGTCCTGCAACTCTTCTGGCTGGTGAGTAAATCCTGGCACAGTGGTGTTTCCCCCGAGAAGAATTTGGAAGTACTTTGTAGGTAATAAATATGTTTGTTTGTTTGTTAAATGACCCCAAACTCTACTTTTTTCTTTGTCTGATGGCAGGCATCTTGGCCAAGTAAATCAACAGTTGATCCTCAGATAAAAGTGAACCTGGTATAAAAACAGTAGCAGATTTTATGGTTGAAATTAGCGCTGGGAAATTAATCGAAACCCACATTTAAAAACTCTAATCGACTTATCATGTCAATTAATGATGGTGTTCACTGTTGCCATGGCAGCAAAGGTTGCATATCTTTAAGGAATTTGAAAACTTGTCCAACCCTAACCCAAACCATGATCTTTACATAGCCAAGTAAATGGTGAGGTTGGTGATTAAATCCTGGCACAGTGGTGTTTCCCCAAGAAGAATTTGGAAGTACTTTGTAGGTAATAAATATGTTTGTTTGTTTGTTAAATGACCCCAAACTCTACTTTTTTCTTTGTCTTTGCACTCTGTGACTGTCCCATAGAGGAAATACAAGTGCTATTATTTCTTTTTACTTGTCATTCAACAGCAGTATGATGTGACCTGTGATGAGTGTTTACTAATTGCGATTTGACTCACAATATTAAAAGCTAATCATAATTTCTGCATCATTATTTTCATTGAAAAACACATTAAAATGTTTACAGTGTGATTTTTGGTGGATCTGTACCACACAGAGATGTTTTCTTAAGTCTATAAAAGAATATGAGTGATGAATCTGCAGCATCACAACACTTTAAAGGTGCAGTGTATAAAAGTTAGTGGCATCTAGCACAACAGACTTTGCAGAAATGGAACAAAGCGTACTGCCGAAGAGAGGAGAGGAGAGGAGAGGAGAGGAGAGGAGAGGAGAAGAGAAGAGAAGAGAAGAGAAGAGAAGAGAAGAGAAGAGAAGAGGAGAGGAGAGGAGAGGAGAGGAGAAGAGAAGAGAAGAGAAGAGAAGAAGAGGGGAGGGGAGGGGAGGAGAGGAGAGGAGAGGAGAGAAGAGAAGAGAAGAGAAGAAGAGGGGAGGGGAGGGGAGGGGAGGAGAGGAGAGGAGAGGAGAGGAGAGGAGAGGAGAGGAGAAGAGAAGAGAAGAGAAGAAGAGGGGAGGGGAGGGGAGGAGAGGAGAGGAGAGGAGAGGAGAGAAGAGAAGAGAAGAGAAGAAGAGGGGAGGGGAGGGGAGGAGAGGAGAGGAGAGGAGAGGAGAAGAGAAGAGAAGAAGAGGGGAGGGGAGGGGAGGAGAGGAGAGGAGAGGAGAGAAGAGAAGAGAAGAGAAGAAGAGGGGAGGGGAGGGGAGGGGAGGAGAGGAGAGGAGAGGAGAGGAGAGGAGAGGTTGAGGTAAAGAGAAGAGGATGAGGAGAAGAGAAGAGAAAAGAAGAGGAGAGGAGAGGAGAGGAAAGGAGAGGAGAGGAAAGGAGAGGAGAGGATGAGGAGAAGAGGAGAGGAGAGAAGACAAGAGGAAAAGAGAGGAGAGGAGAGAAGACAAGAGGAAAAGAGAAGAGGATGAGAAGAGAAGAGAAGGACCATGTTTGTAGTTCTGAATTTAAAAAGTTGTGGAAATAGATCTAAACGTTCTCATCCTGGGCGAAGAGTCAACACCTGACCTGTGTGATCATGAAAATACCTTGAAAGCAGATAAAAACATAAGATTTGTATTTCCTCGATAATGGAAAGTTTACACTAAGAAGCCTGAGTAGAGAGACAATACTTTATATGAACCAGCTGACTTGAGAGTTTCTCATAAAGTAAAACACTGCTGGAGCTTTTCTGATGTGGTGATTGTGTTCTGTGAAAGGTTGAATGTGTAAACTGGTTGACTTTACCGAGTTGTGTCAGCAGGGAGATGATGGAGCTCGTCAGTGCAGGGCTGGTGTTTGGGTTTCCAACCAGCTCCACCAGCCCACTCACACACTCACTGGGCAGAACCTGGCCTGAAGACAGCAGCTGGTCACATTTAAGGGCTGAAACCTCCTGCAAACAAGCACAACATGAATTTATATATATGTGCACTGCTCACACTATGGGCTGCATATGACTGACTGATAGAGAAGAGAAAAGGGCAATAACATGATAACAAATGAAGTCTGCATACTAAGATATTAAGTAATATATATGTGTACATTTTAGGGCTGTCAAACGATTAATTTTTTAATCGAGATTAATCGCAGGATTTCCATAGTTAATCACGATTAATCGCGTTTTGAATTGCATGTTTAAAATCCTGTTATTTTACATTTCAAGGCAGTTTTAAGCCCATAATGTAAAGCATTTCTTACCAGAGTGTCTTAACTGCGACTCCCACACTCCAAATTAGTACTTTGGTGGAGCTGAGGCTCGCTTGGCTGCACCTGGGTGTTTAGCGTGGAGGTGCTAACTCAAACTCGACATACTCCGGTGGTAGTTAAACTCCGTTTGACACAGGTTGCATTTTACTTTTGACTTGTCAACTGAAGCGTCTGGAAGTGTTTTAAAGTTAAACAAGCCGTTCAAAAGTCCAGTAGCTCTCTTACTTTCCATCAGCGCGGTAGGTTTACTGCAGGAGGCCACTTCAAAGCATAGCGCTACAGCTAGAGGAGCCGTCTACGGGTGAGTAGAAGGGACAAAAAGGCTTGCAACATTAAAATGCAATTTTAAAAAATTAACGCATTATGGATTGCATTAATCTGATCGCGATTAATGCATTAACGCTGACAGCCCTAGTACATTTACAAAGTGATGGTGTTGATTTGTCCCTAAAAGCTTGTGCAGCACAGTCAGCATGTTCTGCAGAGCGACGTCAGAGCTGCTAAACATCACCTCACCTATAGCTCATCCTCATTGCAACATGACTTTCTATTCCTTCAGTGCTTTCAGTTATGTCGTTGTGCTTTGCAGCTCAGGGTCGATGTATTTTTAACATCACTGATGGCAGCTTATTGCAAGAACATGCGGTGAGCATTAACCGCACTGTTACCTCTGATTTACGTGCCTCATTACAGGAACGAGGTCAGAATTTTTCATGTCTGTCCTAAAAATAGTCAGAATTATTTTCTGTTCAGTGCTGAAGTTTGCTGCTCTGAGCTTAGAGCTGAATTAAAGACACTGACATTAAGCGCTTCTCACTGAGGGATGCTATCCACAGTATTGACAGGAGTGTGAGAGTGAGTACTCCTGAACTCCTCCCAACACACATATATACATGCATAGTTTTATGTAACACGTTAGGTCCGCAGTTTGAGTACCGAGTTCTTTAATTACACTTTCAAAAGGTAGTTTTTTATTTTTTAACTAAATACTCCTGTAGCTAACTTTTGCCACAAGAAAAGAAAATCCGCCACAAATACAAATTCGCACCGTTACTACTTTTTGGGCAGGCAGGCACTTGGCTATGGTGCTGTAGTTATATCACTTTGTGTGTGTACGGCAGCTCGGCGAGTAAGATGATAAAGTGAGACAGCTTTCACTTGGTGGAAATATTATTTTGAGTTTGTTGGAGGAAATAAGAGCAAGAACATGATGTAGTGATGCAGTGATGTAGGGATGTGTTTGAAAAGCCTGTATGTAGTTTATAACTTGTATGTGGGCAAATGTTTGAGAAGCCAATTTAGTCTAATAAAGAGCTGTAAATGGGACATAGTGTCTCTCATTCCTGCTGTTAGTGTAAATATTTACAGATTATGGGCCAGACTTAGCTGTGTGATGATGATACAGTCATATTGAAAGGAGGTCTGGACTTTAACTTCTTTCATACCATCAGCCATACCATAGCTCCCAGTACCCCCCACTCCCACAAAAAAAGACTGATGCTGTCCTTACTATGTAAATCTCAGAAACATTGCACATATGTATATAATCTCAGGAATTTGTGCATATTACACAGAGATTGTTTACTGTATATAGTATTTTATCACTTTCACCTAGTCTATACAGGCTCACTAATCTCTCCTTGCTTAAAAATCTACCTATGATTATCTTAAAGTTTAAACTATGATTATGAGCATGTGTAGTGCCATTGAAGTGAGACCTCACCTCCACTTGTTTCTGTAGCTGTGCAGCTGTGTGTGCCGTCCTGCTGCCAGTGTACTGCTGGATAGCTAATAACAGAGACTTCAAACACGTGGTCATGTCCATCCTGAGGAGCAAAAACACAACAAATTAACACCCAAAAACAACCTTTATGACAGCGGCCATTTTTAACCTCTATAACATCAGCTAACTTAGCAGTCTTCTCTTTACAGTTTCAATGACAACAGCTCTAATTCACGGGTGGATTAAAACATTTTAACTGCTGCTAATGTATCAAAAGGCTAACTACGTGAAATATTAACGTGTTTTATTGTTTTAGACGACCTGTAGTTGTTTTTCTTTCTCCGGGAAACATCAACAACAACCGGTAACAAGACAGCAGCTTCTTCCTCCCGCTTGGAGCTTCGAACTGGGGAAAGAGCGGACCACGTACGAGATAGGGGGAGACAAGACGGATTACATTCACGTCTTTAAAGTTAATATGGATTTATGTATGATATAAGTTAGTTAATTTTAGCACGATATGGTTTATTATATTAAGTAAAATAAGATGTAAGCATTTAGTTATATGTTTTCGATCAATTAAGGAGACTGAAATAGACTCGACTCCCCTTTTAGGTGACTTGGACGAGGCCACGCAAGAAATGACGTAAGGTGACGGGGCGGAGCAAGACTAGACGTTAGTGCTATTCTGTTAAATAAAATAAAATAAAATAAAAAAAAATAAAAAATACAATAGATCAAAATAAAAAACAAATGTAATAAATATAATAAATAATAAATACAGAAAATAAATAAATAAAATATGATTAATAATAAAAAAAAAAGATAAGATAAAAATAAATACAAAAATAAGAAATAAAATAAATACAATAAAATAAAATAAAAACATACAAAACACACTAAATAAAATAAAAATAATGAGTGTTCTTTCAGTCAATTTATGATTCTTTTATATTTAATTTACTATGAATACATCAGGTAAACATAAATCCCAAATAATACAAAATAAAGACTTAACGAGTGATATATTTGATTTGAAAAGTTGTGCACCTTATTGGTGAAATGTTGTTGTTTTGTTGACTAATTGAAGATATATATATATTATTTATTTATTTATTTATTTATTTATTTTTTAATGAGTCACTATAGTTTATTTGGTACACCATTTTGCTACTTATTATTTATTTATTATTATTTATTTATTATTTATTTACTTTCCAGTAAATCCTGCTTTCATTTAATAGATTGCATTTGTTATTGTACTGCACTGCATGATATTGAAAAGGTTTTGTTTGCATGAACATACTTTAAAGTCCCATCAATGATACAAAAACATTAACTTTACAGTATGTCTACAGCAGGCCTGGTGTGTTGGATGACATAAGACTTCATGGGTTTGTCAGATAAACTAGAATGTGTTTATTAATTTACTTCTGCATTAGAAGTCAAATTTGAACGCAAAGTATCAACATTTGGTCTGAACTACGGCCTGACAGATACATGTTTGAAGCTCTTACTGAGAAGAACTAATTTAGTGATAATTTTGCTGACATGTATTTTCCGTGTCTGTTTTGTTCTTACATTACTTAACAAACATTTTTGATACCTGCGTCTGTACTGCAATAACGTATTACTTTTTTCTTTTAATTTTAAAGGGTATGTTTTTAGCATTCTGTCTTTATACGCAGCGATGCAGTCAGAAAACAAAAGGATGAGAAAGGGAGAAAGAGAAGGACACGCAACACTGAGTTCAAACCTTGGCCACTGCAGCTATCTTATAGGCTATATGTCCTAACCACTAAACCACCTCGTTTTGTTGCTGAAGACAGTAAGTCTATCAGTCTGACTGAAGCTCACACAAAATGTAAACTATGAGTCACATTAACGTTATGGATACCCTCAAGTCTGACGTGGCAGTCACACGTTCCACGGTCAAATTCATTAAATCGAGCTTTGTTGCAAAAACATGACTGTGATGGTGGGCGTAGGTACATGTGCATGTGCATGTGTGTGTGTGTGTGTAGCACAGAAGCATCGTGTGTGTGTGTGGAAACTGTGGTTAGACTATGTTTATGGCCTTCAAACCTACTACTGAATTTTTCCACTTCTTTTCTTTTTCTTCTGTCTGTTTTTGTTCTCACTTGCACTTGTTGGGCCAGACAGTGCACAAAGAGAAAACTGAATAAAGACATGAATGAATGTGCAAACCTCACAAGAAACCAAATAATTGCCCAAAAGGTTGCATTCTAGCTTGAAGTAAAAAAAAAAAAGAAAAAAAAGATGCATTTGAAGTTTTAAAAACAGCAAGTGACAAAGCAGCTTGTATTGAGGAGGTGTCAAAGTACACAGGATGTGGGGTAATGTCCGTACAGACAAAAGTACATTTAGAAACACTCTCACCCTCTAAGCTTTTTCGGACTGCATGAGTCTTACAAAAAGTAGATTTTTAAACAAGATCCATATGAGCCATGAGTTTCAGTTGTGTGGAGTTTTAATTGCACAGAATAGTCAGAAGAGGCCTACAAAAGATTACAGTCAGTATTTACAGAGTGAGGGAGAAGTCAAGTGAGGTATCAATCAATCAATACAGAATATTTACCCCATGCCTCTATGCATCCGCCATAATAGCAAAAAAAAAAGGACAAATGTTTCTGTTTTTTACAGTCTGTATTAAATAACTCCAATTAAAAGGTACTGCAGAGTGAAAGATGAAGCAAAAACCATTCTGCATATTCCACAGACAACTGGTATTTGCCTTATCAGTAAAACACAGACACCCAGAAGTGGGCAGTAGATATGATCGATGACGAGTTAACAAGAGGTGTCAAATTCACAGTACATTTTAAATTGGAGGGAAACTATACCACTCATCACTTCAACATTTTAGCCCACTGAGAATTGACAAGGAGGAACAGACTTGTAGACTTGTTGACGTTACATTAAAGGTCATGTTAAGATAAGATAAGTAATGCACGACACTAGGCTCCACTGCTTTAATGTTTAATAATGATGGGGGGAGGGGGGGTTCATTCTGTAGTCCAATGCAGTATGTGATATATCTTATTCCTCTGTGCCGTAGACCTCTATAGCCATCCACATACATCAATTGGTCACACTGCTGCACTGCCTGACACGTTGCTTCACCACCATACACAGAAACACTACCTTTTTGAGGCTAAATCCTACGCCACATACAACATCCTGCTGCCAGAAATAGACTAAACTAGAGCACCAAATGTGGATGCATCCACCGCTGAAAATAGACCCCAACAACTACACTATTTACACCCAGTTTAAGTAACATTTACTAGAAAACTACAATGACCAGCAGTTTAACGAAATGACTCCACCTTTTACTAAAGAGGAAGCGATATATTTATGAGCTGTTTTTAAGTCTATTTGTATCTTCAGTGGGAAACAATGCGTTAGAAGCTCAGAGCTACTGATCATTACAAATTGTTGATTTTAGTCTTAAAAATAAAGAATCTCACCAGACTTGATCTTTCATTTTGAGCCACATATTGCTTCTCTGCCTTTAATTTAAAAAAAAACCTGTTAGAAAGCGAAGTTGCTATAAGTATGGCATCTGTTTCCTGTTAAAAGCTCTGTTAGAAAATGGTTTGAGTGGTTAGTTTATTAAAAAAAAAAAAAAAAAGCTGTTGTTGTTGTTGACGACGATTACTGTAAATGATTTGAAAGTCACACTTCGTAAGACCAGAGGTGAGACATTATGAGACTGACCTATGATGAATATGTAGCCTTGAGTTTGCTTTCGCTTGTCAATTGTTTTTACGTGCATTTAATTTTAGATGTTTTATTTGCAATTGTTTGTTCTGCACCTATCAAGATGCATCAGTTACTGTATATCCTCATTTAGAGGGTTATTTTAGCATCTTATCGGACCCTGGTGATCATTTCCGTTTTCTCACACTAACAACTGTCCATGAGCTTAAAAGAGTCACAGTGATAATCAGTAAAATAGCAATACAGGTTAAAACAAGAGAGTTAAAAAAAGACCAGTCTTTGCTAGAAAAAGAGAGTGCATGCATTTACAGGAAGCAGATATCCATTTTTTAGATAAAAGTCTTTGTTAGTCCAAAAATGATGCAGTCTGCGAACCATTGTCCATTTTTGTTAAGATCCCATAGTTCAGTCTTTTTCCCAACACGTCATCTGCACTCTCTTGGTGTATTTGACGCTTAATGTCACCGTTTGTGGAGTTCAGCAGGGTAAGACCTCAACGTAATCTGGCGAGTCTAGAGAAAAGCAGAATCAAAGGTTACACAAAACAAGTTAAGGAACACAGGGAGAAAACCAGAGAGAAAGATATAGGTAAGAATATATGACATACTTTCATAATCAGGATCGTCATCATCTGGAGGTGGAGGTTGAGGGGGTCGGATCACCATGGCCGTCTTCCTTTTGACAGAGTGTCGCAGGTGCATTGCAAGGCCCTGGTTCCTTCTCTTATAATGACGGATGAGATCATCCAAAGTCTTAAAAAATGTCTCCTGGACACCTCCTGCTGTCTGTGGGATTAAAAAAAACAACAGCAGCAGGTCAGTAAAGAGACTAAAAGGCACAAAATACAGAAGCAAAGGAGCAGAAAACATGTGGAAAGGGTTAGGGAGGAAGACATTATCATTTCTTGTTGAATAACATTGGTATCAGTGCATGTGGAGATGCTGGGCTGTCACAACCTGATGTCCGTACTATTATTGGTATCATAATATATGATAAATGATCATTAATTTGAGAGGCCTACTTCGCCTACTTCCAAAGTGCACGGAGAAGAGGAGAAAAAGTGCAAAGAAAGTCAAAGCTCAAGCAACACTTACAGGAGAACTTTATCATCAGGGTCATCATAAAACACATCGCAAGCAGCATTTATATATTTAACCTTTGTGTCGTCCTCCCGGGTCAAATTGACCCCATCTGTTTTGACTGTTCCTTCCTTCCTTCCTTCCTTCCTTCCTTCCTTCTTTCCTTCCTTTCTCCCTCCCTCCCTCCCTCCTTCCTTCCTTATTTCCTCCATCCTTCCTTCTTTCCTCCCTCCCTCCTTCCTTCCTTATTTCCTCCATCCTTCCTTCTTTCCTCCCTCCCTCCTTCCTTCCTTCCTTCCTTCCTTCCTTCCTTCCTTCCTTCCTTCCCTCCTTCCTTCGTCCTCCCTTCCTTCCTTGACTTAAGGACAACAGGAGGGTTAAAAAACAGAAAACAAAATCAGAAAGGTAAAGAAATATACAAAAAATAACCAATAATGTGCATCCAGATATGCATCAGCCAATTGGTAACCCACTAAAGTTGGGTACTGTACATGGACATTTGACCAATCATTGCTGCAGACAGGCAAGGAGGCAAGGTGGAGCATCCAATAAATGGCAGTTTTGGAGGACAGCTTAACATTTAGCTGACATAAAGTACAAAACAAAACCTTAATAACGATACCAAAATGGAACAAAACCATGAGGGACTTTTATTTTCCATCTTGCATTACATGGGTAGAAAAAAACTGCACTGTTGTTTCATTAGCACCCACAGTGCCACTAAGAGTGGTTTCCCTCTCTGGGGCAGCTTCAAGATGCACAATGAAACACATGAAACCCGCAGTGAGGTTAAACCCATGAAATGTTAAATGTTGTAAGAAAGCTAAAAAGAGGCTTATTTCAGTTCATGAATACTGGTGGTGAGTCTGTGTCCACTGGAGAAAAGGGAAGTTCTGTTTGCTTATGTTACCACACTTATTATTACTATTATTGTTATTACTATTACGAAAGAGAATATCACAATCGGAAAAGGAAAAAAAACACGAATATGCGACAGAGAAAATGAGAGCGAAAACAATATTAAGTTGTAAGTGGAAACAATATGCATGCAGAAAAATAGGTCAATAACATTAGTCGGAAATGGAAAATGATACAAAAATAACAAGGTGGAAGAAGAAGACCAGAAGAGATCTTATCTGTATTATCTGGTAAACACTGTCATTAAAAAGACCAAACCAAAAGAGCCAAAAGATAAAATAAACTGAACTGTCAATCCTTTTTAAAGAGGTGGTGACTGTTTTATTTCTGTCTGCATACCTGGAGAAAATTAGTCATACAGATTACAGAGATCATGTTATCCGTTATCAGATTATGCTTATTAAGTAATTTAGTTGGAGGTTATCGTCATGGAGTTTTGTAATTGGAGGTGTATCGTCCTTTTTCTGTGAAATGTAAAGTGTCTGATCAGATGTGTCGTCCATATTTCATGCTATACCTTTTTTACTGTTCAATTTAAACATGTCTGATATTAGTAAACTAATGTTGGTGTTGTCAGTTTGTTCAGTGGATGTATTTTAAGAGCAGGATAGGACCATTTAGAATTTCCCCTAAGAAGTACTGCAGCTAAAAAAATTCCCCTGCATTTCTCCCTCTGTTCTAAAAGAGGACAGGACACCTCAAACTGCAAATAAGGTCAATTACGACTCTTTCTTTTATTAACTTCGGAACTTCCAAAGTGGTTTAAAAATCTTTGACATCATCACAATGTAAAGCCTGCGGGCCGAGCTGAGGAAACACGACTGCACATTTTTCAGTCCAGCTCTTATACTAAATCCGGTTCCACCTGCATTTAGTCTCTGTAAATCTTTATTAGCAGCTTATCTTATGTTGTGCAGCCAGTTTTAGTTTAGTGATTCATTGACCTCTACTTAGCACACCTTTATGTTATAACAAGGCTAGGTTTGAACGTGTGAAGAGCTGAGGCAACTGTCTACACGTGAGTTACTGGCTCACACCTCAGTCATGTAAGATCACAACAACAGATAGATGTAGGCCAGTAAAAACAGAAAGGTGTAGGAAGGTTTCAATTACATGAATCAAAAGCGTAAAGGGTTCCTCAAATTTTAAACATTATGAATAATACACTGTAGAAAAAAGCCTACTTATCTATCCCCAATTGAGATATAAGATTAGCCACTGTGACAGAGTGGTGAGTGGTGTTTTTTTTGTTGCCAAACTAACGTATGAGGAGTTTCCTGTGTCAAAAGTATAAACGGTGAACTGGTAAGTTTCCACTTTTGGGTCAAATGTTCCTTTCATGACACTGACAGACTGTTGATTTCTGCCGTTGAAGTGATATCCTGTGTAATCCTAATAAAGTGAGGAGGCGGCTGACATTTTTACCAAATATGAGTGTTGTTTTTTAACTGACATGCACATTGCAGAGCTATTTTTGGTAGATTATGCAAATTGATTTTCACTCAACTTTCACTCACTTTCTGTCAGCAGTAAATTAGTTTACAGTAAAAGTACTGCAGTATTATGAGTGATGTAGTATGCAGTATTACAGTAAAAGTACTGCAGTATTATGAGTGATGTAGTATGCAGTATTACAGTAAAAGTACTGCAGTATTATGAGTGATGTAGTATGCAGTATTACAGTAAAAGTACTGCAGTATTATAGTGATGTAGTATGCAGTATTACAGTAAAAGTACTGCAGTATTATGAGTGATCTAGTATGCAGTATTACAGTAAAAGTAGTGATATATTATTATATATGACATCATTAGATTATTAATAGTGAAGCATCAGTGTTAGAGCAGCATGTTACTGTTGTAGCTGCTGGAGGTGGAGCTAGTTTATACTACTTTATATACAGTTAGCTAGTTTACACTACTTTATATACAGTTAGCTAGTTTATACTACTTTATATACAGTTAGCTAGTTTATACTACTTTATATACAGTTAGCTAGTTTACACTACTTTATATACAGTTAGCTAGTTTACACTACTTTATATACAGTTAGCTAGTTTATACTACTTTATATACAGTTAGCTAGTTTACACTACTTTATATACAGTTAGCTAGTTTATACTACTTTATATACAGTTAGCTAGTTTACTACTTTATAGGGAGGAAGAGGAATAAAAGGAAAGAAGAAAAAACAAACATGGGGTATCTGCTTTCCGAGTGGTTATAGTGCAAACCAAATACCCTCAACGCCCCCTGTTTGATTCCAATTTGGATCTTTGCACCTTTGCATCCTCTCTCTCGCCCATCTAACACCCTTACCACCAACCAACCAACAAACTCCCACCCCATCCCGCCTCACTCTTTCTGCATTTACTTTCCGTATCTCTGACTGTCACCATTGAATAAACTGAACTCCATAAGATATATGACACCTTTCAATACTCTGTGCGGCTGTGTGCGTGTGTGTGTGTGTGTGTGTTTGTGTGTTTACCAGGAGAGTGTAGTTTCCAGTGTGTGCTTGAAGTAGTCTGTAGGTATACACCACCTTGTTTTTACTGCAAACATAAACAAGATACACACATTTAGATAAAACTGTTCCCCAAGAGATGACATTAGCAGATTTGTAACAGTAAATTATATTAACGGCAAGACTTTTAGTGGGATTAGTCGTATTACTCGCAGCTGTTTAACCATCTTTGCCTGGAGAGACGGCATTACAAACAATTAATATATTCTATGTCACTTCTTAACACTTACCTTTCATTAATATTGGCTTAAAGTTTGAGCTTGTTCCAGAATGTTTTATGCGTTTTATTTGTTCTTTGTATTGTTTTTTGTCTTATTTTATTGTATTTGGGGGTATTCTATTGTAATTTAGTCTTGCTTCTATGTTCTATGTATAACATGGTCACATGACTAACTGGCACCCAGTGTGAATCCTGTTTATAGTGGCAGCAGCAACATTTTTCTCTCATCAGAATTGTCCTTTATATGCATTTTTCTGCATTTTCCTCTCAGTAACATTGAAAACATTAGCAGTTGTTGGTGCATTTTGCATATTGTCTCCTGTATAAATTCTGTACATGCGTAATGGAAAATAGAAGCGCTGCAACCAACAGTGCCATTATGTTCTCTCACTAACCCACAAAAAGAAAAATCTACGTCATTATTTCTGTAGGTCATCTTTGCATAAAAGACAAATGGAAAATCATCTTTATCTATTATTACTACATGTGTTTGTAAACAGTAGATAAAAAAAGCACCTTTTAAATGTATTATTGTAGGCAAGCCCTTCCTTCATATTCCAAATGACAGTATCTAACAACACTGGTAATATTAGCACCATAAAGTACAGTATATAATAATAATATGAACACTTATACCAATATCTGTGTATATATTAGTGCTACTAAAAATGATGCAACATTGCAAGAGTTATTAGCTGTAAAATTACAAAAAGAAACTAAAGAAACAGTCCTGCACATTGAGGTCTTTCCAGTAAAGATAGCAGAGTACTCACTAGACACACAGACACATGGCTCCCTGGATGGTCTCGCTGTCTCGAATGAGGTAAGCTCCATCCTTGTTCTTCTTTCCCAACAGGTCTTCACACTCCTTTTTCGTCATTGCCCCATGGTAGCACACTGGCGGAGCTGCTGCCATGATGAGGAGAGACTGCAATAGACAGACATCCACCACAGCAAACAAAACTCAAGTCCTTCTGCTTTCTCAGAACACCTTCATTTCAAAGAATAGAGGTCCTGCATCCACTTTGACAGCATACAGCTGCCGAGCCTTGATATCGTCCCTGAAGTCTGATTGAAATGAAAGCAGAGCAGGTTTGCAAAATGAAGGAGGCAGACAGAGACGGAGGTCAGCATTCAACAGCTCTGAGGTGTTCAGCACAGTGCAGTGTGAGAAAACACACAGAGAGCGCCAGTTAAAAAAACCTCAGTGCTGGCCCTGCTACATTCACAGGAAGTGTGTGAGTGTGTGTGAAGAGAAAAAAAAGAAAGAAAAAAAGATCTGGTGTGATTATAAGTAATAGCATAAATAGCAGCATAAGTATCATATTTAAGCAACATAATTTGAACAACTACTAATCCCTAGAGCTGCAACAATTAGTCATTTGCTGGATCAAAAGAGAATGAATGAGTAACTATTCTATAATTGATTACATTTGTTGATTCCACCTTCAGAAAATCAAATATGATTCCATTTTTTGGGTTTTAGATAAAACAAGCAAGTTGGGGCTCTGTGAAGTTGTTAAGGGGGTTTTTCACCTCTATTTGACGTTTTATAGATGAAACAATCGGACGATTCATTAAGAAAATAACAAGTAAATTAATCCAGAATGAAAACAATTGTTTGTTGCAGCCCTTCTGGTATAATACAATAAGATCTCATTTTATTGCTCCTCAGATAGGTTTACATGCAATGGCATGCATACAAACACTCAATGGCATTACACTGTCAGTTCTCTCTCCTGATTTTGATTGAACTCTGGGAAATCTTAACCCTTCTGTTGTCTTTCCATAAATTTTGACCCAGGAGGACAACAGGCGTTAACTCAAAAATGAGGTATACTTTAATTTAAATGAAGTCTATTTCCAAAAATATGTGTGAAACCTGTGGTAGTAAGTTGGAATGAAGTTTGCTAAACAGGTCTAACACAGAATTGGGTGATAATTCATACCTTATGCTTTATAAACAGTCAAACAAAACCTGAGGACAAAAAAGTTGCACGGTTAACAGGAAGACAACAGGAAGGTTAAGAAAACCGTGACGTCATGTGACCTGACAAATTCACAGGACTGATAAAAGGAAGCATGCCAGACGTACATTTTGGGGTCAGCTTTTTATATAGCCCAGTATCACAGTATCATCTGCCACAGGGGACCAATATAGAAGCAGTTGTAGTACAGTAGGTGTGAAACTGCAGTGCCACTCGGGTAAAATGTGATAGACATAAATTGTGCATACGTATTTTGGTTTTAATTGGTTTATAATGTTTTGTTTAGACATAGTTAACTCTTTCATACTGTTCATATCCTGTCCCTTCACTGCATGGAGCAGGTCATTTTTGACCCAGCTCAAGTATCCCTTTATAGTTAGTCTCTATACCAAATAAATGGGTAATTAATCCTTCATTAAGGTTTCAGAGAGCAGAAAGAGTGTTTTCTTTAGGTTAAATACCATTCATATGTAGAGGACACCTTCATATTAGATTATGATCTCATGTTATCTAGAATAGGAGAACATAACCTCAATAATTAGTTTTATGAATTGTATTAAAAGTGAGGGAAGCAACGACATTTTTCATTATAACCGTTAAAAGCGTCCTTTAACTTTTATTTCAATTGTGCACAGTCAACTGTGCATTGAGTGTATGTCATAAAACAAAGTAACATACTACTTTGCAAATGTCAAACGAACAAAACCGCAAACAAACAACAATACATTTACAGTTCTTGTTCTGACGAAGTTTTCACCCTCCTCTCTATTGTCTGTGTGAAACTGAATGTGGGACTACAGACAGATCATGGTTAGATTCGGACCACTGTGCTGCTGCTGCTGCTGCTGCTGCTGTTGCTGCTGCTGCGGCTGCTGTGGCTACTGTGTGGAGAGCAGCCACCTTTCTCATGCACAGATGAGACCTTTGCACGAGAGAAGTCACAACGGCCTTTCGTCCATTTTCTATTTTCTATGTTGTCGTCCTCTAATACTTTCTCTTCATCTCGATCTCTGGAATAATAGATCCACCAAATCAGTCCTTCCACTCCACCAAATCAGTGAAAAAGTGTCTCTGGTATTTTTTATAGTCCTATGAAAGCTGTCCTCCACCACAAGGAGGGCTACTGTATGTTGGACAACTGCTATGTTGGTCACCTGGGTTTGATTTGTTATTTTGAGTAGGCCTGTTTGCAGGTGCAGACGCCCACTTGTGTTTGAAACCTCGCATGTGTAGCAATATATAGGGAACATGTACAGTTCTTGTAACACTGTCAAAGTCTGCCTTGAACTCTGTCCCCACTGTCCTAATGACCTATGTCCTAATGTCCTAGTTTATAGTTTCACTGTTTTAAAATTGCACATAAACATCTTTTACCTTGTTTGACCCCCCTTTGGCGAACTTAAAATCCCTTCGAATACATGCAGGTTAAATTTGACCAATCAATTTTTCAGG
The DNA here is from genome assembly GCF_027409825.1 of Scomber japonicus. Lineage (NCBI taxonomy): Eukaryota > Metazoa > Chordata > Actinopteri > Scombriformes > Scombridae > Scomber > Scomber japonicus. Next base: position 3,539,309 of record NC_070598.1, on the reverse strand, counting down.
TTGAATTTGACCCATACAGTATGTAAGAGTTTGTGTGCCTACCTAGTTTACAAGGCTACTAATAATGTGAAAAATATTAATTCAGTTCATACAAGGTCCATTAAATGACATCTGACTCATTAACTGTCAATAGTATTCAATTTTCCAAGCAAACATACACAATTATATCTTGTAAAGAACTTTTAAGAACTTTTTGTTTAATAAGAAACAGGTTAAGTGGTTAATTCTTAATGGCATATTTCTATCTTCTAGCACACTAACAATGGAAATATTATGTAATTATGGTGAAAAACTATAATTAGAGGTATAAATAGAAAATAGGTAAAATTAATAAGAATATTTCATTTAAAAAAAACAAAAACAAACATGTACTAACCAGCTATGTGCTTCAAAGCGCTTCGGGGGCTCTTTCATACCATGAGCCATCAGACTGCATAACACCACAGCTCCCAGTACCTCCCACTCCCACTAAAAAAAGACTGATGCTCTCCTTACTATGTAAATCCCAGGAACATTGTACCTTATCATGTAAATACCAGGAGCATTGCACCTTACCATGTAAATACCAGGAACATTGAACCTGAGTATGGAAATCCCAGGAACATTGTACACATATATCTCAGGAACTTCTGCATATTGCACATTTATATAGTGCAGATTTATTTACACAGAGATTGATTGCTTACTGTATATAGTATTTTATTTTTATTTTATCACTTTGACCCTTACACTGCTAATTTGTTTTACTTTCTCCCAAGAGAGATCAATGAGACACATCTTATCTGATCTTACCTTAAATACCAATAGCCTACAGTTGGACATATATTTTTAGTCTGTTTAAAGCAATTTTGATTATTATATACGATTTTATCCAGAATGGGGCATAATCGTGTTAGGGTGGATTAGTGGGACATTGACTAATGTGGGACAACTAGACTCCAGTGCATTTATCATTTTTTTCTATTCAGTTATTTTAAAGCTAACTAATATATGCAAACTGTGTAAGTTATACTGTGTAACATTACACATGTGAACATACAGTATAGTAGTTTTTTAACCTTTCTGATGAGAAAGCAACAAAAAAAAAAAACCTAGCTACAGGCAGAAGGTTAAGGCTGCTTTACATAAATCAAAGTATTTCTAAGCCTAAAAAATAGCGTCCCAGATTAGAAAATCGACCAATTCTGAAACCATTTGACATAAGGAACATTAATATATGTGCCATTTTCCTTTTGAGTACAATATCTAAAAACTGTCTTCTGATAAGGAAAGACAATCTCAGGGATTTTATAATGATGTTAGGTGTTGATATAATGTATTGGATTCATATTTAAACAAGTCAGAATTGTAAAAAGTGTCCTACATTACCTGATCCACCCTACTAAAGGTTTTCTTTGTACAGGATAATAGACTGAAATTAGATGGTGATTCACTCCTTTGGCCACTAGATGGCGGTAAGCGGCTTAAAGTTGTTAGTGAGCTGCCAGTAAAGTGTAAAAAGAAGAAGAAACAAAAACAGACTAATCTAAAAAGAAACGTTTAAAACTGTAGCCTTATTTATGTCAATATAAAACTCTTTAAATGTTTAAATTAAGGTTTTAAATAAAATAAAAAATAAGATTTAAAAAAAAGATTAATCGCGTTGCTAGGTAACGAGAGGGCGGACCCAAACATGACCGAACGTTGGAAACGTGTCGAGACAAGAAAAACAATGAAGAAAATGTGTAAAAATACTCTTTAAAGTGACTAAAACCTGATCGATAATCAATGTGGCTGTCCAGAGGAGACCAATGCTCGGCCTTAACAGAATTGGACCTGTCTCTTCGGAAGATTTTGATGCTGAAAGCGCTAAAACCCTCAGGAAAGGTGAGTAAAGTGAGAGTTTTTAGTGTGTTTAACAGTAAAACTTGACCTCCAGCTTCTCTTCTTTTTTCATCCACCTTGTTGCTTCTCTGTTGTCGGTAGATGGAGGAAGGAGAGGCGGACTGTTGGATGTCTTTGGAGCCGTGTTGACCTTCCTATCTGCGGCCTTCATCCTCTTCACCTTCCCCCTCACAGCCTGGATGTGTGCCAAGGTGATCCACACATAATAAGTGTAATTATAATAATGTATGTACAACACGTGTCCATTCAAACTGCATTTATCACTGTGACACTGCAGATATGAGGAATACTTCAACAGAGACTCATTTATTAAACAAAAAATGCAAATTATTATCAGGTTACAGCTTCTTAAATGAGTGTATTTGAAGCTTTTCTCTGTTTTTATATGATTGTAAAAAATGTCTTTGGGTTTTCAACTATTTAAAAGATGTCACCTCAGGCTGTATGAACTGCTGATCACATTTTATGGATTAATCAATTAAACAGATTTTTCTAAAATCTACTGATAGATAAATAGTTTGTTGAAGCCTTACTTTAAAAAGCTTTGATGTAAAACCAGACACATATATTGATATATGTTGTACGATATGCACTATATGTCATTGTCGTGCATTACTTATCTTATCTTAACATGACCTTTAATGTAACGTCAACAAGTCTACAAGTCTGTTCCTCCTTGTCAATTCTCAGTGGGCAAAAATGTTGACGTGATGAGTGGTATAGTTTCCCTCCAATTTAAAATGTACTGTGAATTTGACACCTCTTGTTAACTCGTCATTGATCATATCTACTGCCCACTTCTGGGTGTCTGTGTTTTACTGATAAAGCAAATACCAAATTGTTTATGTGGAATCTGCAGAATGGTTTTTGCTTCATCTTTCACTCTGCAGTACCTTTTAATTTGAGTTATTTTATACAGACTGTAAAAAACAGAAACATTTGTCCTTTTGCAGACACATAGAGGCATGGGGTAAATATTCTGTATTGATTGATTGATACCTCACTTGACTTCTCCCTCACTCTGTAAATACTGACTGTAATCTTTTGTAGGCCTCTTCTGACTATTCTGTGCAATTAAAACTCCACACAACTGAAACTCATGGCTCATATGGATATATATATATAAACCTTCAGTCTTGAATCTTTCTTCGTGATTTGCAGGTCGTTCAGGAGTATGAGAGAGCTGTCATCTTCAGACTGGGCCGCGTTGTTAAAGGACGAGCCAAAGGACCCGGTACTGATTATTTCTTTCTTATTAAAGACTCTCTTACTATTCTGTATAACAGTATTTATTTGTAGCTTGTCTTTCATATCTGTGGGTGTAAAACTACAGCCAACATGTGATCTCTATCTATCCAGTCATGTAAATGGTTTAAATCCCATTTAAATAAAGCCATGAAAGCACATCAACATCACAAAAACAGCATCAACACTTATTTTATGGCTTCAAAATTATAATAATGATTTAAATTAAAACTTGTAAGTGTAATTTTTCTTTTGTTTTATTAGTCAGTGATATGTTATATGTGTATAAAAGTTGTAAGGATGAACTGACAATGAGAAAGCTGCACTGAGAAGAGAATAACAACAAGAAGAAAAACACATTTTCGGGACTTTTAAGTGTTAAAAAGTTTCGATATGTGACTGTTTCTCATCTCTCCTTCCTCTCCTTCTCTCTGCAGGTCTGTTCTGGATCATCCCCTGGCTGGACGTCATCCAGACAGTAGACCTGCGGACCGTCTCCTTCGACGTCCGGCCACAAGAGGTCAGCAGCGGCTCTGATATGAAGATCACAGACTAGCACACAGAAGCAGTTCTTACTCACCTTCCTCCTCCTCCTCCTCCTCCTCCTCCTCCTCCTCCTCCTCCTCCTCAGGTCCTGACTGCAGACGGGGTGCCCTTAAAGGTGGACGCTGTTGTGTTTTACCGCGTGGTGGACCCGTGTCTCTGGGTGACACGTGTTCAAAACGGTTACCAGGCAACACAGACGCTGGCTCAGACCACGCTGAGGGCCGCACTGGGCGCACACACTCTGACAGACGTGCTGACGCAGAGGAGAGGCATCACAGAGAGGATGGAGGTGAGTGAAATGATGACACAGGAAATATTTAATATATGAGTTATGATCAATGATGATAATCTTATTAAACTTATCAATTAATGCAGATTTAAGTCAATTATGCAATTATGTATGTTGCATTCAGATCACAGAGGTAAATTATCTTTTTTATAGGAAGATAAATCCTTGGTCATCCTAAAAAAAAAAAAGTCAGTATCTTAAGTAGAGCTGCAGTGATTAGACCATTAATTGATTAGTCTATCATTAGAGAATTAATATGCAACAATTTTTGATAACTGATAAATCATTTTGGTTATTTTTCATGTTCTTAAAATGAAAATTTGCTGTTTTTTTCTTGACATAGATTATTTTTTAATATCTTAATATCTGAACATTTTTAGACTCAGTGTATGAGGAGAATACAGCACATTCCTTACAATTTTTTAAATGTCTTAAATTTAGGGTTTTTTCATATTCAAGCTAAAAAAAAATATCTTAAAATGTCTGAAATTGTAGGAGTTAAGGTGTTAAATTTGTTTGGAGCATAATTATATTTGTTGCGGTTTATGTTATTTATCATTAACATCATTATTTTCTGATCAACTTATTAATTAAAGTAAAACATAATCAACAATTGGAACTATAATGAATCTAATCATTAGTTGCAGTCCTATATAAATGACTTCAAAATTAGCTCAATTTCAACCCAGTACAACACTAAAATCCTGCTTTTACATCATTATATGTCTCATAATATATTATATATGAGTTCAACAGTCACATGTGGTAATGCAGACTATTACTTAAATGACATTAGTATTTTTACACCTGGATCTAAATTCTTCCTCCATCACTGTTTGCTGAGCACTTTTAATACAAGACAGCAGCAATGTGTTTGTACTTTTACTTAAAGAGGTTTTAAAAAGGTCAAAAGGTCATTAAATGTGTACTGTGATGTGTAGATCCCCTGTTACACCACCTGTGAGGGTACTAATATTCAATCTAGGTCACCGTCACATAGCTTTAGGTGTTTACTCAGCTGATTTTGTTTGCGCTCTGTTCACGTCCATTCTTAAAGTGGCTTAGTGCCGTATAAGGTAGGTGTGTCTGGAGTAGTGACGTGTGTACTTTAGGTGTCCGAGGAGTCGTGTTGTGTATGTGTGTATAAAACCAGACTGCATTGTTGTTGATTGAGGCGTCCACTAGCAAGTACCTGAATAAAGTAGAAGGATCTCTCTCTTGTTATCAGTCGTCTGTTTTCCAGAAATTCAGAATAATCAATAATCTCCTGCTGGAGTGTGTAATACAATATAATGTGCAATTTATTCATTATTATTATTATTATTCATTTGTTCATTCATTTATTCTACATTCGAGTCAAGGTTGATTTTGTTCTTTTTTTATCTGTTTTATCGTTCACTTTCATTGCTAGTTTTGAAATTTCGTTATAACCGATGTTTGTTCTGTAGGCTTCAGCGTTTCCAAGCCTGCATGATTGCACGCTTGATGACGTATAACAATAACAACACTCTTATTTTCCACAGACGGCGTTAACATGTGGAAAGCCATGTTGCATTTGAAGTGAGTGTAGAAGTTTATTAAAAATTGGATTTTTTTCAAAAATTGACATATCATCAACTTGTACGACAAAACACACAAAGATGCTTTGATGTGTAAGAAAATATAAAATAAAGGGAAATAGATGTGTTTGTTTTGTTCTGTTAAGCACTTAAGGCTGATTTATACTTCTGCATCGGAACGACGGCGTAGCTACACAGAGCTCTCTGCGTTCACGCAGACCCCTACGCCATAGCCTGATGTGCAGCCCCAAAAAATCCTAACTATGCGTCATGGCAACGCGGACCGCAAGGGCTGTGATTGGACCAGTCAAAGCGTCAGTTCCTCCGGCAGTTGCTTTATTTATTGATAATGAACAAAAGGTGTTTTCTGTTATTAGAGCACATAGCGCAATGCTACATGCTACTGTGACCGGAAGATAAACAAGGACACAGATAGAGACTCCTCTGAAACCACACACACACACACACACACACACAGTCACACCCCCAAGCAACACGTTCCCTCGACGCAGAACTTCGAAAGGACAACGACGGCGTCGCTCCAACAGCGTAGTAGTATAAATCAGCCTTTAGTGTGTCTGTAGTCTGTAGTCAAGTGATAAGAATTTAAACTTTGACCTTTTAGATAATATAATCTGAATTTAGACATCAGTTCACGAGATAAAGGCTTTAAAACATCTCAGTTCTTCTGTCCTAATTATTTCCATACATCAGAATTTATTTTATTTATAGGCTTCAGTTTGATCTTCAGCGTGTTCTCGGTGCATCTTGTCATGTCCGATCCGTCCTGCAGGAGGCGCTGTTGGCTGCGTCCAGACGGTGGGGCGTTAAGGTGGAGCGGGTGGAGCTCAAAGATCTGACTCTTCCCATCAGCCTGCAGCGCTGCATGGCTTCAGAAGCCGAGGCTGCCAGGAAGGCCAGAGCGAAGGTACCCGTCTACCCACCCACACACACACACACACACACACACACACACACACACACACACAATCTGCCTGTCAGATGCTTCCTGTCAGCTTAGGTTTTCCAGATTTGTGTTTTTCACTGAGAAGACTCAGCAAACACACTGGCACAGTCTGAGCTGCTGCCATCTGTCTGAGTCAATGCAGGTTAAAGCTCACACTGATCATGCTGCATGTACAATAAGGTGTGTGTGTGTGTGTGTGTGTGTGTGTGTGTGTGTGTGTGTGTGTGTGTGTGTGTGTGTGTTCAGTTATCCAGGTCATGGGATATCCAGCAGTATTAAAACAAGAACATGCATGCAGCAGTAGAATATCTGGTTGTCTTTGGTTCTGTTTGGTTGTGTTTGGTTCTGTTTGGTTGTGATTGGTTCTGTTTGGTTGTGTTTGGTTCTGTCTGGTTGTGATTGGTTCTGTTTGGTTGTGTTTGGTTCTGTTTGGTTCTGTCTGGTTCTATCTGGTTGTGTCTTGCTGTGTCAGGTTCTGTCTGGTTGTGTTTGGTTCTGTCTGGTTGTGTTTGGTTGTGTCTGGTTGTGTCTGGTTCTGTCTGATTGTTTTGGTTGTGTAGGGTTATGTTTGATTGTGTTTGGTTCTGTCTGGTTGTGTTTAGTTCTGTCTGGTTGTGATTGGTTCTGTCTGGTTGTGTTTGGTTCTGTTTGGTTGTTTTTGGTTCTGTCTGGTTGTGTTTGGTTGTGTCTGGTTGTGTCTGGTTCTGTCTGGTTGTGTTTGGTTGTGTCTGGTTGTGTCTGGTTGTGTTTGGTTCTGTCTGGTTGTGTTTGGTTCTGTCTGGTTGTGTCTGGTTCTGTCTGGTTGTGTCTGGTTGTATTTGGTTGTGTCTGGTTGTGTCTGGTTCTGTCTGGTTGTGTTTGGTTCTGTCTGGTTGTGTTTGGTTCTGTCTGGTTCTGTTTGGTCTGTCTGGTTGTGTTTGGTTGTGATTGGTTCTGTCTGGTTCTATCTTGTTGTGTCTGGTTCTGTCTGGTTGTGTTTGGTTCTGTCTGGTTGTATTTGGTTCTGTCTGGTTCTGTCTGATTGTTTTGGTTGTGTAGGGTTATGTTTGATTGTGTTTGGTTCTGTCTGGTTGTGATTGGTTCTGTCTGGTTGTGTCTGGTTCTGTTTGGTTCTGTCTGGTTGTGTTTGGTTCTGTCTGGTTCTGTCTGGTTGTGTCTGGTCAAAGTGCAGCTGTGGACGGGTGTGGTTTGGTTTTATGAGTCATCAGTGAACAGCTGAACTATAATAAAAACTTCATACGGAACCGGAGGCTGGCATTGTGGCTCTTTCATCAACAGGGGACATTCCAGCTCTATATTTATATTCTGGGGCTCTAGTGGAACATCTTTACATGATTTCCCGCAAAAAAACCTCATTATATATCTACATTATATACTGGTCTCCCTCAGTTCAGCCTCTGTCTGAAACAAGCCGTTTTAACTCCTGTGTCTGCAAGTCTGTCACTAGTTTATCACCAGAGTTTCTCCATTTATATGTCTGTATATATATAAATAATCAATCAATCTTTATTTGTATAGCGCCAAATCACAACAGAGTTATCTCAAGGCTCTTTCCATATAGAGCAGCTTCTAAACCGAACTCTTCAGGTTTTAACTTTAAAGAGACCCAACATTCCCACATGAGACACAGTGGTAAGAAAAAACTCCCTTTTAACAGGAAGAATAAACATAGCACAAAAAGTAAGGACATTTGTTGTGTTTGGTAGAGTTTTTATTTGTTGTAACTATGCTACTTGGTAATAAATGTTATACTGTTGGAAAGCCTGTTTATTTCTCTTTTAAATGGAACCACATTTGTAAGGAACATGCATTTGTGGGATGAGCAGCAGAAGCAGCAAATCTTCTCTACCAATGCCAAACAGCTTATTTTGCTGTTGCTATTGACTCTTGTTTTGAGGTTCTGGTGCTCCCAGGTGCTGCCAATAACAATCAATCAATCAATCAATCAATCAATCAATCTTTATTTGTATAGCGCCAAATCACAACAGAGTTATCTCAAGGCACTTTCCACATAGAGCAGGTTCTAAACCGAACTCTTCAGGTTTTAATTTTAAAGAGACCCAACATTCCCACATGAGCAACAGTGGTAAGAAAAAACTCCCTTTTAACAGGAAGAACCCTCAGAACCAGACTCAGAGTGGGAGAACATCTGCCTCGACCGGTTGGGGATGAGAGGAGAGAAAGGAAGGATAGAGTAGGAGAGAGAAGCACAATGAAAATCAACAATGAAGCTAGAAGGTCCGGGACTGGAATCTGACATCCGGACGTCTACAGGCCCAGATTACCTGTGAGACCAGAAAGCAAATATGGTACCAATCAGGCACCTGTGAGCAGGTCAGTGTTTGCTCCAAAAATCAGTACACTATGTTTGACTGATCTGGATAGGGCCCGTGCGATAGGGCAACTTCAAGCTGGTGTTCCACAAAACCAAGTTGCAGCATTATTTGGAGTGAGCCTTAGTACCAATCTCCAAACTGAAGGCCAGGAAGTGGGCGTCCCAAGAAGACGACACCCCAAAAAACAAGGCTTGTCATCATTGGAGGCTTCTTAATGCAGAGAGGTATGGAGATGAGATTCTGCAACCAGTGGCAATCCCATATCTCCACAGTCTGGGACTCTTTTCAAGGATTTCCTTCTTTCCTGCTGCTCTTGTTGGTATTTAAAATGTCTAAAATATTCTCTCTCTTTGTGTTCCAGATGATTATGGCTGAAGGGGAGGTGAAGGCATCCCGTGCTTTAAAGGAGGCAGCGTCAGGACTTTCTCCCATCGCTTTCCAGCTCAGATACCTTCAGTCTTTATCCTCTTTGGACAGCAGTGCCTCCATCGTGGTCTTCTCTTTCCCCACTGAACTGCTGGACGGGTTCTTCTCCCATCAGCTGATCTCTGCAGGGAGATAAAAATGTAGACTGAGCTTAAAACCAAAGGAACAAAAGAACCAAACAAAACTACCTGTGAGTGTCAAATTCATTTTATATTTTGTTTTAATTTTGTAATAATGTGCTGTAAATAAATATCAAATGCATATACATATAAAAGGGACTTCTGTTTTTATTTTCACTGTAGAATCAGTCAAAATGTTGTGTTTCTGAACTCCATTTCCCAGAGTTCACCTGATAAATGGTCGTGGAAGAAGTACTCAGATCATTTATTACAGTAAAAGTACTGCAGTATTACGAGTGATGTAGTATGCAGTATTACAGTAAAAGTACTGCAGTATTATAGTGATGTAGTATGCAGTATTACAGTAAAAGTACTGCAGTATTATAGTGATGTAGTATGCAGTATTACAGTAAAAGTACTGCAGTATTATAGTGATGTAGTATGCAGTATTACAGTAAAAGTACTGCAGTATTATGAGTGATGTAGTATGCAGTATTACAGTAAAAGTACTGCAGTATTATAGTGATGTAGTATGCAGTATTACAGTAAAAGTACTGCAGTATTATGAGTGATGTAGTATGCAGTATTACAGTAAAAGTACTGCAGTATTATGAGTGATGTAGTATGCAGTATTACAGTAAAAGTACTGCAGTATTATAGTGATGTAGTATGCAGTATTACAGTAAAAGTACTGCAGTATTATAGTGATGTAGTATACAGTATTACAGTAAAAGTACTGCAGTATAATGAGTGATGTAGTATGCAGTATTACAGTAAAAGTACTGCAGTATAATGAGTGATGTAGTATGCAGTATTACAGTAAAAGTACTGCAGTATTATGAGTGATGTAGTATGCAGTATTACAGTAAAAGTACTGCAGTATTATAGTGATGTAGTATGCAGTATTACAGTAAAAGTACTGCAGTATTATGAGTGGTGTAGTATGCAGTATTACAGTAAAAGTACTGCAGTATTATAGTGATGTAGTATGCAGTATTACAGTAAAAGTACTGCAGTATTATGAGTGATGTAGTATGCAGTATTACAGTAAAAGTACTGCAGTATTATAGTGATGTAGTATGCAGTATTACAGTAAAAGTACTGCAGTATTATAGTGATGTAGTATGCAGTATTACAGTAAAAGTACTGCAGTATTATAGTGATGTAGTATGCAGTATTACAGTAAAAGTACTGCAGTATTATAGTGATGTAGTATGCAGTATTACAGTAAAAGTACTGCAGTATTATGAGTGATGTAGTATGCAGTATTACAGTAAAAGTACTGCAGTATTATAGTGATGTAGTATGCAGTATTACAGTAAAAGTACTGCAGTATTATGAGTGATGTAGTATGCAGTATTACAGTAAAAGTACTGCAGTATTATAGTGATGTAGTATGTAGTATTACAGTAAAAGTACTGCAGTATTATAGTGATGTAGTATGCAGTATTACAGTAAAAGTACTGCAGTATTATGAGTGATGTAGTATGCAGTATTACAGTAAAAGTACTGCAGTATTATAGTGATGTAGTATGCAGTATTACAGTAAAAGTACTGCAGTATTATAGTGATGTAGTATGCAGTATTACAGTAAAAGTACTGCAGTATTATAGTGATGTAGTATGCAGTATTACAGTAAAAGTACTGCAGTATTGTAGTGATGTAGTATGCAGTATTACAGTAAAAGTACTGCAGTATTATGAGTGATGTAGTATGCAGTATTACAGTAAAAGTACTGCAGTATTATAGTGATCTAGTATGCAGTATTACAGTAAAAGTACTGCAGTATTATAGTGATGTAGTATTACAGTATTACAGTAAAAGTACTGCAGTATTATAGTGATGTAGTATGCAGTAGTGCTTGAGTAAACTGATTGATCTGTGATAATCTAATATCAGGTCAGGCTTTGTATCTGTTGCTCCAAGTCACAAATGTCCGCTGTCTCAGGTGTCTCAGGTGTCTCAGGTGTTATGAAACCGAAAGGTAAACCTCTGCTTCCTGCTCAGAGGGGACGCTGGTTATAAAGTCATAATACCGCTCATGGTCTCAGGGCACAGATACATGTTGGGTCATCATTACCTAATACAGCCGTTTAACACACACATGAATATGTTCAGGGTCATTGGTTTAGACGTGATTATCGACCAGCTTTAAGCTTTGAGGACTCTTATAATAGAACATTTAGCCCCTCTGACTTATGTGACCTTATGTGACCTTTACCAACCCAGCTGCAACAGCACCAGAGTGTTTCATTATGGAGTTAATGTGAGTAAAAGTCTAATTATTTAACCCTCCTGTTGTCCTCAGGTCAAGGAAGGACAGGAGGGAAGGAAGGAAGGAGGGAGGGAGGGAGCAAGGAAGGAAGGAAGGAAAGGAGTGAGGAGGGAGGGAGGAAAAGAGGAAAGACGTAAGGAGAGAAGGAAGGAAAGGAGTAAGGAGGGAGGGAGGCAGCAAGGAAGGAAGGACATGAGTAAGGAGGAAGAGAGGAAGGAAGGAAGGAAATGAGGAAAGAAGTATGGAAGGAGGGGAAGAACAAAGATAAAATTAAAGAAAGAGGAAAGAAGGGAGGAAAGAAGGAACAGTCAAAAAGAGACAGGGTCAATTTGACCCAGGAGGACGACAGGAGGGTTAAGTGCAAAAAGCTTCATGGATCGTGCATCAGAGTCCCTCCATCATCTTCACTGTGATCTTAATAACACCAAACCCAAGTTTACTGACATCCAGAAGTGTTAATGCAGCTGCTGTTTACTTGTGACAATCAATCAATCAATCAATCAATCAATCTTTATTTGTATAGCGCCAAATCACAACAGAGTCATCTCAAGGCTCTTTCCACATAGAGCAGGTCTAAACTGAACTCTTCAGGTTTTAACTTTAAAGAGACCCAACATTCCCACATGAGACACAGTGGAGAGAAAAAACTCCCTTTTAACAGGAAGAAACCTCAGAACCAGACTCAGAGTGGGAGAACATCTGCCTCCACCGGTTGGGGATGAGAGGAGAGAAAGGGAGGATAGAGGAGAGAGAGGAAGGAGAGGAGAGAGAGGAAGGATAGAGGAGAGAGAGGAAGGATAGGAGAGAGAGGAAGGATAGAGGAGAGAGAGGAAGGATAGAGGAGAGAGAGGAAGGATAGGAGAGAGAGGAAGGATAGGAGAGAGAGGAAGGATAGAGGAGAGAGAGGAAGGAGAGGAGAGAGAGGAAGGATAGAGGAGAGAGAGGAGGGAGAGGAAGGATAGAGGAGAGAGAGGAAGGATAGAGGAGAGAAAGGAAGGAGAGGAGAGAGAGGAAGGAGAGGAGAGAGAGGAAGGATAGAGGAGAGAAAGGAAGGATAGAGGAGAGAAAGGAAGGATAGAGGAGAGAGAGGAAGGATAGAGGAGAGAGAGGAAGGAGAGGAGAGAAAGGAAGGAGAGGAGAGAGAGGAAGGAGAGGAGAGACAGGAAGGATAGAGGAGAGAGGAGGGAGAGGAAGGATAGAGGAGAGAGAGGAAGGATAGAGGAGAGAGAGGAGGGAGAGGAAGGATAGAGGAGAGAAAGGAAGGATAGAGGAGAGAAAGGAAGGATAGAGGAGAGAGAGGAAGGATAGAGGAGAGAGAGGAAGGAGAGGAGAGAGAGGAAGGAGAGGAGAGAGAGGAAGGAGAGAGGAGAGAGAGGAAGGATAGAGGAGAGAGAGGAAGGAGAGAGGAGAGAGAGGAAGGATAGAGGAGAGAGGAAGGAGAGGAGAGAGTGGAAGGATAGAGGAGAGAGAGGAAGGAGAGGAGAGAGAGGAAGGATAGAGGAGAGAGAGGAAGGAGAGGAGAGAAAGGAAGGATAGAGGAGAGAAAGGAAGGAGAGGAGAGAGAGGAATGAGAGGAGAGAGAGGAAGGATAGAGGAGAGAGAGGAAGGAGAGGAGAGAGGAAGGATAGAGGAGAGAGAGGAAGGATAGAGGAGAGAGAGGAAGGAGAGGAGAGAAAGGAAGGATAGAGGAGAGAAAGGAAGGAGAGGAGAGAGAGGAATGAGAGGAGAGAGAGGAAGGATAGAGGAGAGAGAGGAAGGAGAGGAGAGAGGAAGGATAGAGGAGAGAGAGGAAGGATAGAGGAGAGAGAGGAAGGAGAGGAGAGAGAGGAAGGATAGAGGAGAGAGAGAAGGGAGAGGAAGGATAGAGGAGAGAGAGGAAGGAGAGGAGAGAGAGGAAGGATAGAGGAGAGAGAGGAAGGATAGAGGAGAGAGAGGAAGGATAGAGAGAGAGAGGAAGGAGAGGAGAGAAAGGAAGGAGAGGAGAGAGAGGAAGGATAGAGGAGAGAGAGGAAGGATAGAGGAGAGGAGAGAGAGGAAGGATAGAAAGAATGTTTAAAGGTGCAGTACGTAGCATTTAGTGGCATCTAGCAGAGAGGATGCTGATTGCAATAAAACAAATAACACTCCTGCAAGAGTTTAGACTGCAAAAAATGCAAACATCCCTCTCTAGAGCAGAGTTTGGTTTGTCAAGTACTGCAGTATTATGAGTGATGTAGTATGCAGTATTACAGTAAAAGTACTGCAGTATTATAGTGATGTAGTATGCAGTATTACAGTAAAAGTACTGCAGTATTATGAGTGATGTAGTATGCAGTATTACAGTAAAGGTACTGCAGTATTATGAGTGATGTAGTATGCAGTATTACAGTAAAAGTACTGCAGTATTATAGTGATGTAGTATGCAGTATTACAGTAAAAGTACTGCAGTATTATGAGTGATGTAGTATGCAGTATTACAGTAAAGGTACTGCAGTATTATGAGTGATGTAGTATGCAGTATTACAGTAAAAGTACTGCAGTATTATGAGTGATGTAGTATGCAGTATTATGAGTGATGTAGTATGCAGTATTACAGTAAAAGTACTGCAGTATTATGAGTGATGTAGTATGCAGTATTACAGTAAAAGTACTGCAGTATTATAGTGATGTAGTATGCAGTATTACAGTAAAAGTACTGCAGTATTATGACTGATGTAGTATGCAGTATTACAGTAAAAGTACTGCAGTATTATGAGTGATGTAGTATGCAGTATTACAGTAAAAGTACTGCAGTATTATGACTGATGTAGTATGCAGTATTACAGTAAAAGTACTGCAGTATTATGAGTGATGTAGTATGCAGTATTACAGTAAAAGTACTGCAGTATTATAGTGATGTAGTATGCAGTATTACAGTAAAAGTACTGCAGTATTATAGTGATGTAGTATGCAGTATTACAGTAAAAGTACTGCAGTATTATGAGTGATGTAGTATGCAGTATTACAGTAAAAGTACTGCAGTATTATGAGTGATGTAGTATGCAGTATTACAGTAAAAGTACTGCAGTATTATAGTGATGTAGTATGCAGTATTACAGTAAAAGTACTGCAGTATTATGAGTGATGTAGTATGCAGTATTACAGTAAAAGTACTGCAGTATTATAGTGATGTAGTATGCAGTATTACAGTAAAAGTACTGCAGTATTATAGTGATGTAGTATGCAGTATTACAGTAAAAGTACTGCAGTATTATAGTGATGTAGTATGCAGTATTACAGTAAAAGTACTGCAGTATTATGAGTGATGTAGTATGCAGTATTACAGTAAAAGTACTGCAGTATTATGAGTGATGTAGTATGCAGTATTACAGTAAAAGTACTGCAGTATTATAGTGATGTAGTATGCAGTATTACAGTAAAAGTACTGCAGTATTATAGTGATGTAGTATGCAGTATTACAGTAAAAGTACTGCAGTATTATAGTGATGTAGTATGCAGTATTACAGTAAAAGTACTGCAGTATTATGAGTGATGTAGTATGCAGTATTACAGTAAAAGTACTGCAGTATTATGAGTGATGTAGTATGCAGTATTACAGTAAAAGTACTGCAGTATTATAGTGATGTAGTATGCAGTATTACAGTAAAAGTACTGCAGTATTATGAGTGGTGTAGTATGCAGTATTACAGTAAAAGTACTGCAGTATTATGAGTGATGTAGTATGCAGTATTACAGTAAAAGTACTGCAGTATTATGACTGATGTAGTATGCAGTATTACAGTAAAAGTACTGCAGTATTATAGTGATGTAGTATGCAGTATTACAGTAAAAGTACTGCAGTATTATGAGTGATGTAGTATGCAGTATTACAGTAAAAGTACTGCAGTATTATAGTGATGTAGTATGCAGTATTACAGTAAAAGTACTGCAGTATTATAGTGATGTAGTATACAGTATTACAGTAAAAGTACTGCAGTATTATGAGTGATGTAGTATGCAGTATTACAGTAAAAGTACTGCAGTATTATAGTGATGTAGTATGCAGTATTACAGTAAAAGTACTGCAGTATTATAGTGGTGTAGTATGCAGTATTACAGTAAAAGTACTGCAGTATTATAGTGATGTAGTATGCAGTATTACAGTAAAAGTACTGCAGTATTATGAGTGATGTAGTATGCAGTATTACAGTAAAAGTACTGCAGTATTATGAGTGATGTAGTATGCAGTATTACAGTAAAAGTACTGCAGTATTATGAGTGATGTAGTATGCAGTATTACAGTAAAAGTACTGCAGTATTATAGTGATGTAGTATGCAGTATTACAGTAAAAGTACTGCAGTATTATGAGTGGTGTAGTATGCAGTATTACAGTAAAAGTACTGCAGTATTATGAGTGATGTAGTATGCAGTATTACAGTAAAAGTACTGCAGTATTATGACTGATGTAGTATGCAGTATTACAGTAAAAGTACTGCAGTATTATAGTGATGTAGTATGCAGTATTACAGTAAAAGTACTGCAGTATTATGAGTGATGTAGTATGCAGTATTACAGTAAAAGTACTGCAGTATTATAGTGATGTAGTATGCAGTATTACAGTAAAAGTACTGCAGTATTATAGTGATGTAGTATACAGTATTACAGTAAAAGTACTGCAGTATTATGAGTGATGTAGTATGCAGTATTACAGTAAAAGTACTGCAGTATTATAGTGATGTAGTATGCAGTATTACAGTAAAAGTACTGCAGTATTATGAGTGATGTAGTATGCAGTATTACAGTAAAAGTACTGCAGTATTATAGTGATGTAGTATGCAGTATTACAGTAAAAGTACTGCAGTATTATATGTGATGTAGTATGCAGTATTACAGTAAAAGTACTGCAGTATTATGAGTGATGTAGTATGCAGTATTACAGTAAAAGTACTGCAGTATTATGAGTGATGTAGTATGCAGTATTACAGTAAAAGAAATGCAGTATTATAGTGATGTAGTATGCAGTATTATAGTAAAAGTACTGCAGTATTATAGTGATGTAGTATGCAGTATTACAGTAAAAGTACTGCAGTATTATAAGTGATGTAGTATGCAGTATTACAGTAAAAGTACTGCAGTATTATGAGTGATGTAGTATGCAGTATTATAGTAAAAGTACTGCAGTATTATAGTGATGTAGTATGCAGTATTAGAGTAAAAGTACTGCAGTATTATAGTGATGTAGTATGCAGTATTACAGTAAAAGTACTACAGTATTATGAGTGATGTCGTATGCAGTATTACAGTAAAAGTACTGCAGTATTATAGTGATGTAGTGTGCAGTATTACAGTAAAAGTACTGCAGTATTATGAGTGATGTAGTATGCAGCATTACAGTAAAAGTACTGCAGTATTATAGTGATGTAGTATGCAGTATTACAGTAAAAGTACTGCAGTATTATAGTGATGTAGTATGCAGTATTACAGTAAAAGTACTGCAGTATTATAGTGATGTAGTATGCAGTATTACAGTAAAAGTACTGCAGTATTATGAGTGATGTAGTATGCAGTATTACAGTAAAAGTACTGCAGTATTATGAGTGATGTCGTATGCAGTATTACAGTAAAAGTACTGCAGTATTATAGTGATGTAGTATGCAGTATTACAGTAAAAGTACTGTAGTATGCAGTATTACAGTAAAAGTACTGCAGTATTATAGTGATGTAGTATGCAGCATTACAGTAAAAGTACTGCAGTATTATGGTAATGTAGTATGCAGTATCTCTAATATAAATTAACTTTCATTTTAAAAAGACGTAGTGAAGTCTGACTGCACGTCCGCTGCTTTTATAATCTGTTCACCCTGATCAGGCCTGTCTCTATTTGCCAGGTCATGTGACTGATGACGGGGGCGTGGCCTCCAATCATAAGCTCTTTAACAGCCAGAACATCGTGACCTGTAGTGACCTTTCACCTGGCGGCTCACCTGTTCAGTGCCGTCTGTAGAAACGCCGTCAATACAAGAACGTGACATTTATCTTCTCTCAGCTTTAGAGAAGAAAGCAGAGTCAGTCCAGTCATGTAAAGTTCATATTGATGATTGATGATTGATGAAACTGTAGGGGGTCAATGAGGGGTTTTTATGTGTCCATGTGGTTTAGTTTAAATTTAAAGGGTTAAAATGTGAAAATAAACGTATGAATAACTTGCACACATCCTTTTTTTGTGGATCCAGCATCAAATTTCTGCTTTTAATCCATTTAGAGAGAATATATTAGAGGATTATGGTAAAAATGTCTAAGTGGTGTAACCATAAAAACTTTGTACCAAATAATTGAACGTTGCTTAAAAACAGTAAATAGTCAATAAAACACCATATCAACTAGTTTGGCATGATCTTACATTATAACTTTTATATTAAATAAAGCTAATGGAATACTATTGTTTTAAATATTACATTTAACCTGGGTAACCATGGAGACCAGGAAACATTTATCATTCTTTTGTGGTTACACCATTTGACATTTTCAGGAGCATTGGGTAAAAAATGGTGCAAATGTCATTTCAAATGATATAAAACCAACAAAAAGTCTAAAAGTGCATTTTAACAAACCTGATGCTGCTTTTAAAACTATTTTTAACATATTTTTGAATTGCTCATCTTGCTGACTCTTATTTATCACTGACCCATATTGACAGTTTATTTAACTCAAGTAAGCAGCAAGTCCAGTTCAGATCTTTATTGTCCCACAAGAGGAAGCCTGTTTTACAGAAAGGGTGCATATAAAACACAAAAACATGAAAATAATACAATAAAAAATGAAGTAATAAACATAAAATTCAGTCAAAAAGGTTGTTAAAGCAAAAAAAAGAGCAACAAGAAAAGTAAAGAGGTCAAATAAAGTGATTTTTGGACCCATAATGAAACAGAAACTCTGCAGACTGATGTTCTCATCTCATCTTAATTTACTGTTCAGTTTATTTCCTTCTCTCCTGACCATGACTGGCTTCCTTTAAAAACATCTATTTTTTGACATTGGTGGGGAAAATATGTGTTTTCAACTCCAGTAAATGTTATTGACATAGAAACAAGTCACAATAAAAATGATCTCAGGGAAGTTTTCACACAGAGCGGACTCTTTAACCCTCCTGTTGTCCTCGGGTCAAGGAAGGACAAGAGGAAGGACAGGAGGAAGGAAGGAAATGAGTAAGGAGGGAAAAGAGGAAGGAAGGAAGGAAGGAAGGAAGGAAGGAAGGAAATGAGTA
The DNA here is from genome assembly GCF_027409825.1 of Scomber japonicus. Classification (NCBI taxonomy): domain Eukaryota; kingdom Metazoa; phylum Chordata; class Actinopteri; order Scombriformes; family Scombridae; genus Scomber; species Scomber japonicus. The sequence goes on along the minus strand of NC_070598.1, from coordinate 3,520,440 downwards.
AGGAGGAAAAGAGGAAGGAAGTAAGAAGAGAAGGAAGGAAGGAAGGAAAGGAGTAAGGAGGAAAAGAGGAAGGAAGTAAGAAGAGAAGGAAGGACAGAAGGAAGGAAGGAAATGAGTAAGGAGGAAAAGAGGAAGGAAGTAAGGAGAGAAAGAAGGAAGGAAGGAAGGAAGGAAGGAAATGAGTAAGGAGGAAAAGAGGAAGGAAGGAAGAAGAGAAGGAAGGAAGGAAGGAAGGAAAGGAGTAAAGAAGGAGGGAAGGAAGAAAAGGAAAGGTGTAAGGACGAAAAGAGGAAGGAATTTAGGAGAGAAGGAAGGAAGGAAGGAAAGGAGGGAGCAAAGAAAGGGGGGAGGAGGGAAGAAGGAAGGAAAAATTAAAGGAAGAAGGAAGGTAAAGAAGGAAAGAGACGGGGTCAGTTTGACCCGGGAGGACGACAGGAAGGTTAAACCAGAAGGTTTTGATCCTCATATTGATGTTTGACAAACTTCAAACATCAAATACATTAAAAGTCTGAAGGTGTTTAATCAGGACAGATGAGAGAATGAAGCATAAAGAGTTGTTTATTATACAGATTATATTGATTATTAGGTCATGTCAAAGGTCTTTCGACTCTGCAGGAAGATTTTAAATCCATTGATGTTTTACTATGAACATTTCTACCTCATGGTGGCGTTAGAGATCACCACAGGGAGCAGCGGGGGGCGGATTTAGGAGATCAGAGCACTCAGAGCTTTTTGGATGGTTCAGATGCACAGAATTAAATTTGACTGCATTATATGAAGACTGAAAACATTATTTCTTTACAGAGACTTTCCAAAGAATTCACTTTTTGTCTAGGCGATTACAAACTTATTTAACCCTTAAACAGGCCTTACTAGTTATGTCATTTGCACCTAAAGTAAGGAAGGAAGGAAGGAAGGAAGGTAGGAAGGAAGGAAGGAAAGAAGGAAGGAAGGAGGGAAGAAGGGAAGAAGGAAGGAAGGAAGGAAGGAAGGAAGGAAGGAAGGAAGGAAAGGAGGGAATAAGGGAAGAAGGAAGGAAAGGAGGAAGGAAAGGAAGGAGGGAGGAAGGAAAGGAGGGTAGAAAGGAAAGAAAGGAAGGAAGGACGGAAGGAAAGGAGGGAAGAAGGAAGGAAAGGAGGAAGGAAGGGAAGCAAGGGAGGAAGAAGGAAGGAAGGTAGGAAGGAAAGGAAGGAAGGAAGGAAGAAAGAAAGGAAGGACAGATGAAGGAAGGAAGAAAGGACAGAAGGAGGGAACATTTACCCTAACAGCTGAACTTAGATCTAAGGAAGGAAGGAAGGAAGGAAGGACGGAAGGAAGGAAGGACAGAGGAAGGACCCAGGAGGACAACAGGAAGGTTAAAGAGTCTGTATCTCCTGGTGCACGTCGTCTGTTTAAGGGTTAAATGTTCCTAATGTTGCAATGGGTTGGCAACTGTTTGACTGCACTGGGATGTCAATTTCATGTGACAAATGTTAAATAAAAAAAATAACCTTTGAACAAAAATGTGAAGTAATGTGAAAAGTCCCCTTCTCAAAAGTAACAGTATCCTTTGCTTTCCAAAAAATATCCTACTTACAACTTAGACAAGTTAACCCTTAAACAGACGACGTGCACCAGGAGATACAGACTCTTTAACCTTCCTGTTGTCCTCCCGGGTCCTTCCTCTGTCCTTCCTTCCTTCCTTCCTTCCTTCCTTCCTTCCTTCCTTCCTTCCTCAGATCTAAGTTCAGCTGTTAGGGTAAATGTTCCCTCCTTCTGTCCTTTCTTCCTTCCTTCATCTGTCCTTCCTTTCTTCCTTCCTTCATCTGTCCTTCCTTTCTTTCTTCCTTCCTTCCTTCCTTTCCTTCCTACCTTCCTTCCTTCTTCCTCCCTTGCTTCCCTTCCTTCCTCCTTTCCATCCTTCTTCCCTCCTTTCCTTCCGTCCTTCCTTCCTTTCTTTCCTTTCTACCCTCCTTTCCTTCCTCCCTCCTTCCTTTCCTTCCTCCTTTCCTTCCTTCTTCCCTTCTTCCCTCCTTTCCTTCCTTCCTTCCTTCCTTCCTTCTTCCTTCCTTCTTCCCTTCTTCCCTCTTTCCTTCCTTCTTTCCTTCCTTCCTTCCTACCTTCCTTCCTTCCTTCCTTCCTTACTTTAGGTGCAAATGACATAACTAGTAAGGCCTGTTTAAGGGTTAAATAAAAAAAAAAAACCTTTGAACAAAAATGTGAAGTAATGTGAAAAGTCCCCTTCTCAAAAGTAACAGTATCCTTTGCTTTCCAAAAAATATCCTACTTACAACTTAGCTTTAGCTTCAGCTTGAGCACTAGTCAGCAGCATTATTTCATATATATCATATTCTTCCTCTACCAGTAATGCTAGCTGATATTATTTATTTATTATTTACGGTCCTTATTAACATTTTTACTGACTTTTCCAGAGAAATAAATAACAGTTAGGCATAAAATCAAAAGGAAAACAACAAATATTGCGCTTATTTTACTCTGTCACACTGCCTCAACTATCTTCAGAGCTCTTTATTACAATTGTTTTAACCCTTAAACAGACAACGTGCACCAGAAGATACAGACTCTTTAACCTTCCTGTTGTCCTTCCTCTGTCCTTCCTTCCTTCCTTCCTTCATTCCTTCCTTCATCTGTCCTTCCTTCCTTCCTTCCTTCCTCAGATCTAAGTTCAGCTGTTAGGGTCAATGTTCCCTCCTTCCTTTCTTTCTTCCTTCCTTCTTCCCTCCTTTCCTTCCTACCTTCCTTCCTTCCTCCCTCCTTCCTTCTTCCTCCCTTCCTTCCCTTCCTCCCTCCTTCCCTCCCTTCCTTCCTTCCTTCCTCCCTCCCTCCTTTCCTTCCTTCCTTCCTTCCTCCCTTTCCTTCCTTCTTCCTCCCTTGCTTCCCTTACTTCTTCCCTCCCTACCTCCTTTCCTTCCTTCTTCCCTCCTTTCCTTCCTACCTTCCTTCCTTCCTCCCTCCTTCCTTTCCTTCCTACCTTCCTTCCTTCCTCCCTCCTTCCTTTCCTTCCTACCTTCCTTCCTTGCTTCCCTTCCTTCCTTCTTTCCTTCCTTCCTTCCTTACTTTGAAATTGACATAACTAGTAAGGCCTGTTTAAGGGTTAAACTCACTTAGATTCAGACAGCAGCTGGTTCGAGTCTCTGTCCAGAAAAAGTGACTTTGATAGATTTTAATAGAATAGAAATATATTCAGTTTTGTGTCAGAAGTTATTAAACAACAAATATTCACATTTAAGTGAAGCTGGAATCAGAGAATTTGGCCTTTTTTCATCTTTAAAAAAATTGCTCACAATGATGAATCAATTATTAATCTACATGGCAATTCATTTAATAATTTATCGCTTAATTATAAAACTACTAATTGTAGCAGCTCTACATTAAATATTATATGTGTGGATTACATTTTATGACAGAAGAAAAACAACCTTGTTCAGCAGCAGTGATTTTGGATTCCATAAATACACTGCTGTGGTTATAACTTCAGCTACTGTAATATTATAAAGTTATAAATAAAAGTAGATGTTTTGCATTACAGTACAACACAGAAAGTAAACATGGACATAAAAGCCTGGGAGGTGGCCCCCTACTCAGCCTCTCATTGCTGTTTTAACCCTTAAACAGACCTTACTAGTTATGTCATTTGCACCTCAAGGAAGGAAGGAATGAAGGAAAGAAGGAAGGAAGGAAAGGACGGAAAAAGGAAGGAAAGGAGGAAGGAAGGGAAGCAAGGGAGGAAAAAGGAAGGAGGGAGGAAGGTAGGAAGGAAAGGAGGGAAGAAGGAAGAAAAGGATGGAGGAAGGGAAGGAAGGGAGGAAGAAGTAAGGAAAGGAAGGAGGGAGGAAGGAAGGAAGGTAGGAAGGAAAGGAGGGAAGAAGGAAGGAAAGGTTGGAGGAAGGGAAGGAAGGGAGGGAGGAAGAAGGAAGGAAAGGAGGGAGGAAGGAAGGAAGGACAGATGAAGGAAGGAAGAAAGGACAGAAGGAGGGAACATTTACCCTAACAGCTGAACTTTGATCTGAGGAAGGAAGGAAGGAGGGAAGGACGGACAGATGAAGGAAGGAAGGAGGGAAGGACGGACAGATTGAAGGAAGGAAGGAAGGAAGGAAGGAAGGAAGGAAGGAAGGAAGGAAGGAAGGACAGAGAAAGGACCCGGGAGGACAACAGGAAGGTTAAAGAGTCTGTATCTCCTGGTGCACGTCGTCTGTTTAAGGGTTAAGGGGGTTAAAGTATGAATTTGGGGGGTAAATGTGTTCCAGTGGAAACCAGCGCTAGTTATTAATAGCTACACATAGCTGCGGACCGCTGCACCCCTCCCATCCCGCCCTGTACTCTCTCTATCCAACATCACAACACATGTAATTTAACATCTAACATGCAACAGACTCCAAAAAACACACTTCAAACGCAGTAATGTAAGAGTGCACGATTCAAAAACGTACAATCAAACCGGTAGGACGTCAGCGAGAGAGAGAGAGAGAGAGAGAGAGAGAGGAGAAAGAGAGAGGAACCAGCATGTAGAGGAGTCGCTCAGTGGGGGGTTCAGCTGTAAAACCTCTAAAAATGAGTTCTTTATAATCTGATCAGAGACACACACATGGACAGTTTGTGAAGAGTATATTTGGTTATTTAAAGACTGTGTAAAGTGAATTCAGACTTTTTCTTCTAAACACGTTAAATAGGTCATAAATGTATTTCTAAAAAAGGTGTAAAAAGCATTTCAACCATTTAGATTTGAATTGTGGAGCTAGGATTAGCATAAACCCGCCCCTGCTGCTGTAGAGGTAGAAATACATTCAGCACACACTACTACTACTACAGTCTACAGTTAGCCAGTTAGCTGAGTTAGCCGCGGAGCTAGCCGCTGAGCTAGCCGCTGAGCTAGTAGCCGAGTTAACCGTTGAGTTAGCGGCAGAAAGCTCTCAGACGTAGCGTCCATGTTTCTGGTAGAGGTGGTGACTTTGATTGACAGGTGACACTTGGTAGGGGGCGGGGCTTCAGCGTTTGGGAGCAGAGAAAGAGGCTGATTTTTACACAACTTTGAAGCCTAATTTCATATATTTGGCAATTTCTTTAATCATTCAAATTTGGCAGGGTGGTTAACAACACACTTTTCTGTGGTATGTCAAACTCAGAACACATTTTTATTCTGACTTTACACAGACTATTCATATTATCCCTGCATAATTAGTCTCTACCAAATGTCTGCACAACAAATCATTCATGAAATCAGTCACAGATAGACAGTGAGATTAATCCTTTATGAAGCTTTCGGAGAGCAGAGAGAGTTTATTATTCAGCTTTTATGCAACGAATGTCGATCAAATGCTTCTGTTTTTTTAATGCTCTCATGTAGAAGGACAGTATGTAAGGGTTAAATGACCGTGGTGAAATATGAAGAGGAGGAATGATTATACAGCCGAGGGAGAAAAAAACCTCTTTCACTGCTCATGTGGACACCTGACTGTTTGTTTTAAGACAGTTGGATTGCCAATCCCCGTGCGAGGTTAATTAATCTGTGTGCTCGGATTAGCAATCCGTTCCCACAGTTTGTTAAGCTGTTTCCTACATCAATATTTATTCTAGCACGTGACTGCCAGAGATCCTCTAATATTCACCTACACTAACCTTTTTTTTCCCCTTGTCTATCTACTCTACTCTTCTTCTGCTTTTCTTTTAACCTTCCTGTCGTCCTCCCCGGGTCAAATTGACCCCGTCTGTTTTGACTGTTCCTTCTTTCCTTCCTTCCTTCCTTCCTTCCTTCCTTCCTTCCTTCCTTCCACCCTTCCTTCCCTCCCTTCTTCCTTTCATTCCTTCCTGCTTCCTTCCGTCCCTCCTTTCCTTCTTTCTTCCTTCCTTCTCCCTCCCTCCTTTCATTCCTTCTTCCTTCCTTCCCTCCCCTTCGTCCTTATTTCCTCCCTCCCTCCTTCCTTCCTCCTTTCCTCCCTTCTTTCTCCCTTCCTTCCTCCCTTCCTTCCTTCCTTCCTCCCACCCTTCCTTCCTTTCCTCCCACCCTTCCTTCCTTCCTTTCTTCCTTCTTCCTTCCTTCCCCCCCCCTCCTTTCATTCCTTTTTCCTTCCTTCCCTCCCTTCTTCCTTATTTCCTCCCTCCCTCCCTCCTACATCCCTCCCACCCTTCCTTCCTTCCTTCCCGCCTCCTTTTCTCCCTTCCTTCCTCCCTTCCTTCCTTGACTCGAGGGACAACAGGAGGGTTAACTACTTTCTTGACTTTTCTCCTTCTCTTTCTGTCTCCACCTCTCCATCCCCTCCAGAATCTGATCCTTATACTGTAAAGAGAAGACACCTCCCTCCTTGTTTCTCACATCAATCCCTCCTTCCTCCAAGTCAGTCCCTCCTTCCCTTCACTCTACGTTCAGACCTCCTCCTTCTCTATCTCTCTCTTTCTCTCTCTCTCTCTCTCTCTCTCCTCTCTCCCTCCCTCTCTTTTTGCCATGCACTCCTCTGTATCTTCTCTGTCATTCCCTTCTGTGTCTCTGTGTTGCCGTTTGGTTGGAAGGATGATGCCCTGCAGACTGGTGGGTCTGGTGGTACTCCTCATGCTCTGCAAAGGTAAGAAAATCTACCTTTACCTTTAAAAAAAGAAAGAAAGAAAGAAAAGTAGAGTTTCTGGTCAGTGTGACACCTTAAATGCGCTTATGGTGCAGTCCTAATCTTTAAAGGGACTGATTGTGCAGGATAAAAATACCCACAAACATGCAACATATATATATCTATATATGTGTGTGTTTCTGTGTGTGTGTGTGTGTGTGTGTGTGGTGTGTGTGTGTGTGTGTGTGTGTGTGTGTGTGTGTGTGTGTGTGTGTGAGACTACAGACAGAAACAGCTTAGTGAAGTATAGAAAGAACAGATTATTTAAAGGAATCCTTCACCTCCATTCGCTCCATTATGAGCTTTAAGTCTAAAATGGAAAAGCCTGTTTCTGTTTCTAGAGGTGATAAAAGTAAATATACAGTGTGTGTGTCTTCGTGTGTGTGTGTGTGTGTGTGTGTGTGTGTGTCTATCTGCTGGATTGGGGCCATTTCCTCTCGGGGCCGGTTCCCTCCATCCCTCCCTCCTCCTTTTTTTTTTTTTGATTGACAGCTGTAATCACCTCTTGTGTTGGAGCGAGGTGGAGATAAGAGTTTTTTTTATAGCAGACTGATCCTATTGAGGGCAGTTGTCGCACTCATGTGTGCTAATTGCAGAGAGGAGATCACCGTGGCGACAGCAGCGGCCAGCCAGCCAGCCAGCGAGCCCCGATGCTAAAACCGAATACTAAACTAACTCACAGCGTCGTTCTTTTGTTCGTAAATAACCTACGATGTATGTCAGGTGGAAACAAACGGAGTCCAAATCAGCTGATTACGTGGCTGGATGTGTAAAGAAGAAACTGCTTTCCACTTAATGAAGTAATAAAATGTTGAATTTGAAGTTTCTCTGCAGCCAAGTGGCCAAAAAAAACCTATAAATTCAACTTTAAACGTCTTTAATAAGAATAATAACTTTATTTCTATACTGTAGCACCTTTAATACAAATAAGTGCTTGACAACTAAAAGATAGAAGGAAGGAAAAGAAGGAAGGAAGGAAGGAAGGAAAAGAAGACAAAAAGGAAAGATGGAAGAATGGGAGAGAGGGAGAGAGGGAGGAAGGACAGATGGAAGGAAGGAAGGAAGGAAGGAAAGTAAGGAAGGAAGGAAGGAAGGAAGGAAGGAAAAGAAGACAAAAAGGAAAGATGGAAGAATGGGAGAGAGGGAGGAAGGACACATGGAAGGAAGGAAGGAAGGAAGGAAGGAAGGAAAAGAAGACAGGAAGGAAAGATGGAAGAATGGGAAAGAGGGAGGAAGGACAGATGGAAGGAAGGAAGGAAGGAAGGAAAAGAAGACAGGAAGGAAGGAAGGAAGGAAGGAATGAAAAGAAAGAAGGAAGGAAGGAAAGGAAGGAAGGAAGAAAGGAAGGAAGGAAGGAAGGAAGGAAAATAAGACATGAAGGATGGAAGAAAGGAAAATAAGACATGAAGGAAGGAAGGAAGGAAGGAAGGAAGGAAGGAAGGAAGGAAGGAAAATAAGACATGAAGGATGGAAGAAAGGAAAATAAGACATGAAGGAAGGAAGGAAAAGAGGAAGGAAGGAAGGAAGGATGGAAGAAAGGAAAATAAGACTTGAAGGAAGCAAGGAAGGAAGGAAGGAAGGAAAAGAAGACAGGAAGGAAGGAAGGAAGGAAGGAAGGATGGAAGGATAGCATTTTCCATTGATTTAGTCTTTTCTCACTTTTTAAAGTCCTTAAACAGCCTTTGCCTTTTTGACCCGGTGAGTCTTCTCAGCCAGATGGAGAGCTGCCGATTACTGCAGGTCACAGTTTGGAGATATCAAAGCTCTCACTGCCTTTGATATCTCCAAACTGTGATAAACTTTGATATCTGCCTTTTGAAAAGAGTAAGGAGGAAAAGAGGAAGGAAGGAAGGAAGGAAGGATGGAAGGAAGAAAGGAAGGAAGGAAGGAAAGGAAAGGAGTAAGGAGGGAGGGAAGGAAGGCAGGGAGGGAGGAAGGATGGACGGGAGGATGGACAGAGGAAAGAAGGAAGGAGAGAGGGAGGGAGGGAGAAAGGAGAAGAGGAAGGAAGGAAGTAAGGAAGGATGGATGGACAGAAGGAAGGAAGGAAAGAAGGATGGACAGAAGAAAGGAAGGAAGGAAGGAAGGAGGGAGGGAGGGAGGGAGGGAGGGAGGGAGAATAAAGAAAGGGAGGAAGGAAGGAAGGAAGGAAAGAAGGAGAGAGGGAGGGAGGGAGAAAGGAGAAGAGGAAGGAAGGAAGTAAGGAAGGAAGGATGGACAGAAGGAAGGAAGGAAGGAAGGACAGAAAAAAAGAAGGAAGGATCGACAGAAGGAAGGAAGGAAGGAAGGGAGGGAGGAAGGAAGGAAGGAAGGACAGAGGAAAGAAGGAAGAGAGGGAGGAAGGAAAGGAAGAAAAGAAGGAAAGGACGGAGGGAGGAAAGAAGGAAAGGAGGAAGGAAGAAAGGAAGGAAGGACAGAAGGAAGGAAGAAGGGAGGAAAGAAGGAACAGTCAAAACAGACGGGGTCAATTTGACCCGGGAGGACGACAGGAGGGTTAAATCTCTCCTATAAGACTCAATCTGTTCCCTTCTTCTTGTCAGCTGTGAGATAAAAACCGGTATTTTAGTGTGAATATCAGTGTGTAAAGGTCAGCACACAGACTGGAGGACACTTTAAATAGGCTAAAGATTCTCCATTAGCTAGCGACTGCCAGCTTAATCCTCCCATCATGGAGCTAAAGACGCCCAAAACAGAACTCACTGTCGCTTGTGGCTGTGAAAGGGAAAAGAATTGATCCGGCCGTTTCAGACTCTGAGTCTAACTGGGGCTGAACTTCGACCTGGCACGGAGGATTGGAGCAGAGCAGAGCAGAGCGGGGTCAAAGGGTGAAACGTTAAGCAACATGTAGATTAACAGCACGCTAACCTATACCTGATAACCTAAAAGTATTCAAAAGGAGTCGATGGAAGGAAGAGAGGAAGGAAGGAAGGAAGGAAGAGAGGAAGGAAGGAAGGAAAAGAAGACAGGAAGGAAAAGAAGACAGGAAGGAAAGATGGAAGAATGGGAGAGAGGGAGGAAGGACAGATGGAAGGAAGGAAGGAAGGAAGCAAGGAAGGAAAGAAAAAAAGGAAAAGAAGACAGGAAGGAAGGAAGGAAGGAAGGAAGGAAGGAAGGAAGGAAAAAGAAGACAGGATGGAAGAATGGGAGAGAGGGATGAAGGACAGAAGAAGGGAGGAAGGAAGGAAGAGAGGAAGGAAGGAAAAGAAGACAGGAAGGAAGAGATGGAAGAATGGGAGAGAGGGAGGAAGGACAGATGGAAGGAAGAAGGAAGGAAGGAAGGAAGGAAAGAAAAAAAGGAAAAGAAGACAGGAAGGAAGGAAGGAAGGAAGGAAGGAAGGAAGGAAGGAAGGAAGGAAGGAAGGAAGAAAAAGAAGACAGGATGGAAGAATGGGAGAGAGGGAGGAAGGACAGAAGGAAGGAAGGAAGGAAGGAAGGAAAAGAAGACAGGAAGGAAAGATGGAAGAATGGGAGGGAGAGAGGGAGGAAGGACAGAAGGAAGGAAGGAAGGAAGGAAGGAAGGAAGGAAGGAAAGAAAGAAAAAAATAAAAGAAGACAGGAAGGAAGGAAGGAAGGAAAAGAAGACAGGATGGAAGAATGGGAGAGAGGGATGAAGGACAGATGGAAGGAAGGAAGGAAGGAAGGAAGGAAGGAAGGAAAAGAAGACAGGAAGGAAAGATGGAAGAATGGGAGGGAGAGAGGGAG
>NC_070598.1:3499566-3509942 GCF_027409825.1 Scomber japonicus | reverse complement strand
AACTCATGACCCATCATCAAATACTGTTGCCATGACAACGCATTCAACGCCATGAAAATACGATTACAGTTTTCAGAGGCAAAGGATGCCTCCACGGTAACGAAACTCGACACACACCTCTGCAGTGGGGTCATTTAACATCCTATATACTTCAATGGGATGGGCGTGGCTACACGGCTCAATAGCGCCCCCTTGAATATTTCAAAATTGAACCTCAGCCTTCTCGATTGACATAGAAGAATGAAATTCGGTAGGTTTATGTATCATCTCCAGACGCACAAAAACGCCATTTGGACCCATACCCTAAGTCCAACGGGAAGTCGGCCATCTTGGAAAAATGCTATATTTTGTTGAGTTTTTTGGTCATTTCCAGGCCTCATATTTGAACAAACTAGTCCTAGAGATTTCATCCCATCCACTTCAAATTCACACACAATCATCTTGAGACATTGGAGATGACAAGTTATCAAAAGCTTTTTTATGACTTCTTCCTGTTGGGCGTGGCTGTGCAAACAATTTCGATGCTTCGCCATAAAGCAGGAAGTCCTTATAACTCCTACAGACATTGTCCCATCTACACCAAATTCATCATGCATGTAGAGGGTCCCGCCCTGAACACATCTATGCATCAATACTGTGTCAAATACACAGCGCCACCTACTGGACACAGGAAGTCAGCCTCATATGACAAACATTATCCGATTTACATGAAATTTACACGATGTGTTCTCCACATCACACACTGCAACATGACATGTAATTGGTGGGTGATCTCTAGCGCCACCTAGTGGACACATGCAATGTGACTTAGCCCCATCACACAACGTTCATTACGAGCCCGGGTGCCAAGACGTCTACGTGCCCGCTGTGTCTGCCGTGTGACTGCAGCACGCACCGATATGCGCGTACGGGGGCGGTGTGTGGGGGAGCTTGGGCCCGATCATCGCTGCTTGCAGCTTTAATTATTCTTACTTTACACTGACTTTAATATAATCATGAGTTACAGCAGCAGGATTATGACCGCCGTGTCACCTCTGTGTATCAGGTGTGTGTTAACATGTGACTCTCTCTGACTCTCTCTCTCTCTCTGTGTGATTACAGGACGTACATCACGACCCCGAGGACTTGTTGGGTGAGGAAGACTCCATGCCGGTCTGCACTGTAAGTCCTCCCTCCCATCTCTCCCATCCCTCCCTCTCTCTCCCTCTCTTCTCTCGTCTTTTTTTTATGTGTTCACATCAAACAGAGAGGTGCTTCTACTTCCAGATTGTGTTTGGAGATTTCTGTTAGTGTTTCCTGACATTTAGTGGGCTCCAGTCATAAACACAGCCAGCGCTCTGTTTGTACTCACAACAGCGTCACACTCTGAATCCACCGATGGCAGTTGCCTATCTGTCTGTGTGTGTGTGTGTGTGTGTGTGTGTGTGTGTGTGTGTGTGTGTGTGTGTGTGTGTGTGTGTTAGAGATACAGATATGCATTACTGTGTTTTAGAGGAAGGATGGGAGGAAAGGAGGGAGGAAGAAGGAAGGAAAGGAGGGATGAAGAAGGAAGGAAAGGAGGGAGGACGAAGAAAAGTAGGAAGGAAAGGAGGGAAGAAGGAAGGAAGGACAGGAGGGATGAAGAAGGAAGGAAGGGAAAGGAGGGAGGAAGAAGAAAAGTAGGAAGGAAAGGAGGGAAGAAGGAAGGAAGGAAAGGAGGGAGGGAGGAAGGAAGGGAAAGGAGGGAGGAAGGAAGTAAGGACAGGAGGGATGAAGAAGGAAGGAAGGGAAAGGAGGGAGGAAGAAGAAAAGTAGGAAGGAAAGGAGGGAAGAAGGAAGGAAGGAAAGGAGGGAGGGAGGAAGGAAGGGAAAGGAGGGAGGAAGGAAGTAAGGACAGGAGGGATGAAGAAGGAAGGAAGGAAAGGAGGGAAGGAGGAAGGAAGGGAAAGGAGGGAGGAAGGAAGGACAGGAGGGATGAAGAAGGAAGGAAAGGAGGGAGGACGAAGAAAAGTAGGAAGGAAGGAAGGAAGGACAGGAGGGATGAAGAAGGAAGGACAGGAGAGAGGAAGGAAGGGAGGAAAGGAGGAAGGAAGGAAAGGAAGGGGAAGGAAGGAAGGAAGGACAGGAGGGATGAAGAAGGATGAAGAATGTGTGTGTGTGTGTGTGTGTGTGTGTGTGTGTGTGTTAGAGATACAGCTATGCATTACTGGATCGCTGGATGCTGTTGAGGAGTAAACACCCTTTCCGGTCGTCTGTGCATCGACACGTGCCTCTACTCTTTCTTTCTTTCTTTCTTTCTTTCTTTCTTTCTTTCTTTCTTTCTTTCTTTCTTTCTTTCTCTCTACGAGTTTGTGTTTGACTCTCTGGGATGATATCTCCTCTGTGTGTGTTTTTGAGGGAAAACTATCGCCCACTCTCGCAAGATAATTGCCGGTATCATAGTGAAGTGAAGCGTGGTGTAGCTCACTATTAATGAGTCATCTTAAAAAGAAAGGGAAAAAAAGAAGAAGAAGAAAAAAAACAAACACCTCCCTCAGTTCCTGCGAAGCGCCTGACATCAGTGTTCATTTGTGACGTTCACTTCACATTCCTGTTGAGTTATTTCTGGTTTTAGATGTTGTTATTTACTCCTGAGGTAAACCCACTTTCACTTCTTCTTCTTCTTCTTCTTCAGTCACTTCCTGTGTCCCTTGATGTCGTAGTGTCTTTCAAAATGGACAAATTTGAACATAAAGTGTGCTTTTAAACTTCCTGTCGTCCTCCCGGGTCAAATTGACCCTGTCTGTTTTGACTGTTCCTTCTTTCCTACCATCCTTCTTTCCTTCCTCCATCCCCCTTTCTTCCTTATTTCCTCCCTCCCTCCTTTTCCTTCTCTCCTCTGTCCTTCTTTCCTTCCTTCCTTCCTTCCTTCCTCTTTTCCTTTCTCACTCCGTCCCTCCCTCTCTCCCTCCCTCCTTTCCTCTGTCCTTCCTTCTTTCCTTTCCTCCCTCTTTCCTTTCCTTCCTTCTTCCTCCCTCCTTCCTTCCTTCCTTCCTAATTCTGGTGTGAGTTGACATCAGGCCGAGGACGGAGCTAAACTGTGGACATCCAGCAGTAACAGCTCATCAATATCTATTTTCATTAGCCGCAGACATGATCGTGTGTGTGGATGCTCATATCGTTGTTGTTATAGTTATAGTATATTATATATTATAGTTATATTATTACTATAGTTATCATTCTCAGTGTGGACGGCCCTTAGGAATCACAAATTGTCTCTCTGTGTTTTCATTAAGGGCGTTTTTCATACATATAGTTTGTTTTGCTCCGGTCTGAATCAGCTGGGTTTGGTTTTGTTTTCACGTAGGAGAAAAAAAAAAAAAATACCCACAATGCATCACTAAAATCCCACGAGACGATGTTTACTGCACTCATTAGGGCAGCAGCGAGGAAGACGTGAAGGTAAACACAGGAAGAAGGTCTTGAAGATGTTCCCCGGGACACAAACAGCCGACGGGTCTCAGTGTGATTACTGTTGTTCAGATCTGACCGATTAAATCTGACTCAGCTGGACTAAAGAACACCGGTCTAACCCTTTATAGGACACTCATTGAAAGGAGAGGAGGAAGGAAGGGAGGAAGGAAAGGAAGGAGGGACGGAGGAAAGAAGGAGAGAAGGAGGGAGGGAGGAAGGGAAGACAGAAGGAAGGAAGGAAGAAGAAAGGGGGATGGAGGGATGGAGGAAGGACAGATGGAAGTAAGGAAAGGAAGGAAGGAAGGACGGAGGAAGGAAAGAAGGAAGGGAGGAGAGAAGGAGGGAGGGAGGAAGGACAGATGGAAGGAAGGAAAGGAAGGAAGGACGGAGGAAATAAGGAACGAGGGGGGGAGAAAGGAAAAGAGGAAGGGAAGAGAGAAGGCAGGGAAGAAGGAAAGGAAGGAAGGAAGGAAGGAAGGAAGGAAGGAAGGAAGGAAGGAAGGAAGGAAGGATATTTTGGGATATTTACAGAAGTTATCAAATATAATTATTTGCCCAATAAAGGGTTAAACTCCTCGATATCTGCCCAACAGCTCACAGCTCACTACGACTTAGCCAAGACGTCCCATAGAGGTAACGTAAAGGTGTGACTTCTATAACCCTCCTGTTGTCCTCGGTTAGGTTTGACCTCGGAGGACAACTCAAATATGAGGCGTAGTTTCAAGGAAAGGAAGGAAGGAAGACCCACATCCTCCTTAACTGTGTGAATGCAGGAGATCCGTCCGCTGGGTTATTAAGTGTCGAGAGCTAAGGTGCACTCTTTGTGGTTGAAGCTTGATTTGCATACATATGAAGCTCGAGGTAAATGAAGCATGACTTTGCAAGCGTGCACTGGAACCAACTCGATGCCTCCAACCACAGAAAGTTGAGCTTAAACCACAAAGACGACGACTCGGTGCTCTGAGCTTAACAACCGATGCAGACGCTCATGTGGATCCTCTACTTTCACACGGTTCCTTTTTTTTTAGGTTTTCTTTTTGAATTTGAACATTTAAAAGATTTATAATGACTCGACATGCCTTTAACCCTCCTGTTGTCCTCGAGTCAAGGAAGGAAGGAAGGAAGGAAGGAAGGAAGGAAGGGAGGATGGAAGGAAGGAAGGGAAGAAGGAAGGAAAGGAGGGAGGAAGGAAGGAAGGAAAGGAGGGCAGGAAGGGAAGAATGGAAGGAAGGAAGGATGGAAGGAAGGAAGAAGGAAGGAAGGGAATAATGGAAGAAAGCAAAGGAGGGGGGAAGAAGGATGGAGGAAGGAAGGGAAGGAGGGAGGAAGGAAGGAAAGGAGGGAGGAAGGAAAGGGAGGAAGGAAGGAAGGATGGAAGGAAGGAAGAAAGGATGGAAGGAAGGAAGAAGGAAGGAAGGGAAGAATGGAAGGAAGGAAAGGAGGGGGGAAGAAGGAAGGAGGGAGGAAGGAAAGGAGGGAGGAAGGAAGGGAAGGAGGGAGGAAGGAAGGGAGGATGGAAGGAAGGAAAGGAGGGAGGAAGGAAGGAAGGAAAGGAGGGCAGGAAGGGAAGAAGGAAGGAAGGAAGGAAGGAAGGAAGGAAGGAAAAGAGAGGGGAAGGAAGGGAAGAAGGAAAGGAGGGAAGGAGCAAGTACTTAATAGACACAACAATCTCTGTCCTACATTTCCCAGAATCCTTTAGTCTCCAGTCTTCAGGTGAAGGAGATGAACTCGTCGCTCTCAGTCAGACGCAGAGTGAGATCACACGAGTTCACGCTCCCCCCGATCTGTTCGGCCTGTCTGCGGTTTTCAATTTAATCTCAGGTCGAGCCGTCAGCGTGTCGAGCCGTCGGCGGGTCGAGCCGTCGGCGTGTCGAGCCGTCAGCGGGTCGAGCCGTCAGACAGACAGCCGAGACAGATTACTTTTTTATCTGGACGGATGGATTGATGGATAAAACCTGTAATATCTCCTCCAGCAGATAATCCCACAGAGCACAGTTTTCTTTATTCTTTAACGGAGGAGCACGCAGCAGTAGTTTAATATGAGACCTGAGTAAAGGCAACAACAGACACACTTCAGTCACACTGAAGTATATTTTCGTTATAATATGAATTTTTAATGTAGCGCCATACCGGTGTATTTCATCACACAACGTTAGAAACGCTGCGGCACGCGACTCCGTTTCAGGCGGGACCCTTTTCAGTGTTGCGCTTCTTGCTGCTCAACAAACAGCAGAAGATGTTTGCCTGCCGAGCGAGTTACCATGACGATAGTTCACACATCACATCCTGCTTTTTAATAATTAGTCAGTAAACTCAGCATCGTCTGACGGGGATCATCCCTATGTTCCCCGCTTTGTATGTGACCGGGGAACATAGGAATGATCCCGTCTGCAGTTAGCCAGTTAGCTGAGTTAGCCGCTGACTTAGCCGCTGAGTAAGCAGCTGAGTTAGCCGCTGAGCTAGCAACCGAGTTGGCCGCCGAGCTAGCAGCTGAATTAGCCGCCGAGCTAGCAGCCGAATTAGCAGCCGAGCTAGCAACCGAGTTAGCCGCGATCGGGGAACATAGTACCCGGGGAACATAGGTACGTTCCCGTCTGACGCAGGCTGGAAACTCTGCACTTTTATTTACAGTTAAAACATTTCGCCGTGTGTTTCAGCTTCTGTCAAACTAACGGAGCTGTGGTGGCTTCCTGTCTAAGCTTTTCAAAATAAAACCTTTGTTATTGTGCTGTTCTTCTTATTATCATTAACAAACAAAGTTGGGGCAGTAAATTACGGGAGAAAAGACAAACTGGGAGATGGGTCTAAAATACGGGAGAAACGGGAGCGTTGACAGCTAATAATATTCCTCCCTCCCTCCTTCTCTCTTTCCTCCCTTCCTTCCTTTCCCTTCCTCTCTTCTTTCTTTCCTCTGTCCTCCTTTCCTTCCTTCCTTCTTTCGTTCCTTCCTTATTTCCTTTCCTCCCTTCTTTCCTCTCTCCTGTCCTTCCTTCTTTCCCCCCTCCTTTCCTTCCTTCCTCTCTCCTTTCCTTCCTTCCTCCCTCCTTTCCCTCCTTTCCCTTCCTCCCTTCCTTCCTTCTTTCTTTCCTCTGTCCTCCTTTCCTTCCTTCTTCCTTCCTCTCTTTCCTTCCTGCCTCCCTCCTTCCTTCTTCCTCCCTCCCTTCCTTCCTTCCTTCGTCCTTCCTTCCTTCCTTCCTTCCTTCCTTCCTAATATTGACTCATCATGACAGTAAAATAGTCAATCTGCTTCAGTATAGTAGTAGTTCCTCTCTTAACTAGTAGAAGATGTTGTGAACAGCTGATTATGCATGAAAAAAAAAACCCGTCTTGAAAACCTGTGAAACCGCTTTTATTTTGAAAAACACCGTCATATACATTTTTGGTCATACCGCCCAGCGCTCCGTTTATTACTCGTCACATGTTAATAAAACCCAAACCCTGAGTCACAGTTTGAGGCCGTCGGTCGGTGTGATGAATGTGAGATGAATCACAGCGAAGGGATCGGCTCTCGTCTCTTTCATCTGTGTGTGTGTGTGTGTGTGTGTGTGTGTGTGTGTGTGTCTGTGTGTGTGTGTGTGTGTGTGTGTGTCTGTGTGTGTGTGTGTGTGTGTGTGTGTGTGTCTGTGTGTGTGTGTGTGTGTGTGTCTGTGTGTGTGTGTCTGTGTGTGTGTGTGTGTCTGTGTGTGTTTGTGTCTGTGTCTGTGTGTGTGTGTGTGTGTGTGTGTGTGTGTGTGTGTCTGTGTGTGTGTGTGTGTGTGTGTGTCTGTGTGTGTGTGTGTGTGTGTGTGTCTGTGTGTGTGTCTGTGTGTGTCTGTGTGTGTGTGTGTGTGTGTGTGTGTGTGTGTGTCTGTGTGTGTGTGTGTGTCTGTGTGTGTGTGTGTGTGTGTGTGTGTCTGTGTGTGTGTGTGTGTGTGTGTGTGTGTGTGTGTCTGTGTGTGTGTCTGTGTGTGTGTGTGTCTGTGTGTGTGTGTGTGTCTGTGTGTGTGTGTGTGTGTGTGTGTGTGTGTGTGTGTGTGTGTGTGTGTGTGTGTGTGTGTGTGTGTGTGTGTGTGTGTCAAAGAGGATGAGTGTGTTTCTTTACCTTTTATGATTCTTACTTTATTGAAATTAGTCACACATGACCACAGGTGGGGAAAAAAAGAAATTAATTACTAGAATATGCAAACATTGTACTAATAGAACTAATAATAAATGTAATAAATCATAATTAAATAATAAATGTAATGAAGTATCAGATAATGTGGCCTGCAGGAAGGGAGGATCTAACAGATAAGATGATTCACAGACGCAGGATTTAATTATTATCATTACTGCAAACAGACTTTTATTTTGGTGCCTTGTTAACTCTCCTGTTGTGTTGGAGTCAAGGAAGGAAGGGAGGAAGAAGGAAGGAAAGGAGGGAGGGAGGAAGGAGGGAAGGAAGGGAGTAAAGGAAAGAAGGAAGGAAGGGAGTAAAGGAAAGAAGGCAGGGAGGAAGGAAGAAGGAGAGAAGGACGAAGCGGGATGGAGGAAGGAATGGAGGAAAGAAGGTAGGAGGGAGGGAGGAAAGAAGGGGGGAGGAAGGAAAGAAGGCAGGGAGTAAAGGAAAGAAGGAAGGAAGGGAGTAAAGGAAAGAAGGCAGGGAGGAAGGAAGGAAGGAGAGAAGGAAGAAAGCGGGATGGAGGAAGGAAGGAAGGAAGGAAGGAAGGAAGGATGGAGGAAAGACGTAAGTAAGGAAGGAAAGTGGGATGGAGGAAGGAAAGAAGGAAGGGAGGAAAGAGAAAAGAAGGAAAGAGAGAGGAAGGACAGATGGGTGGAAGGGAGGGAGGAAGGAAGGAAGGAAGGAAGGAAGGAACAGTCAAAACAGACGGGGTCAATTTGACCCGGGAGGACGACAGGAAGGTTTAACTGTTTTCCATATGAATCTATAAATGTAACAATAAGGAATGACATCAAAAGGAAACTAAAAGAAAAGTAACATTCATTTTTAATCACTGCCTCAACTGATAGTTTCACTCTGAGTCACAATTATTATAAACTCAGTCAGCAGCTGCTCAGAGAACCTCCCTCCCTCCTGTCCTCCCTTCTTCATTCCTTCTTTCCTTCCTTCCTTCCTTCCTTCTTCCTCCCTCTTGTCCTTCCTCCCTTCCTTCCTCCCTTCCTCCCTTCCTTCCTCCCTTCCTCCCTTCCTTCTTCCCTTCCTTCCTCTTTTCCTTCCTTCTTTCCTCCCTTCCTTCCCCCCTCCTATCCTTCCTTCCTCCCTCCTTTCCCTTCCTTCCTCCTCCCTCCTGTCCTTCCTTTCCCTTCCTTCCTCCCTCCTTTCCTTTCCTCCCTTCCTTCCCCCCTCCTATCCCTCCTGTCCTTCCTCCTTTCCTATCCTTCCTTCCTCCCTCCTGTCCTTCCTTCTTCCTCCCTCCTGTCCTCCCTTCCTTCCTCCCTCCTTTCCTTCCTTCTTTCCTCCCTCCTGTCCTTCCTTCCTTGACTTGAGGCCAACAGGAGGGTTAAGGAGCTGACAGACTGATTAGCTCTGAGTGTATCTTCATGTTGTCTAAACACGACTCTGCTTCCACTCTGCTTCCTCTCTGCTTCCTCTCTGCTTCCTCTCTGCTTCCACTCTGCTTCCACTCTGCTTCCTCTCTGCTTCCTCTCTGCTTCCTCTCTGCTTCCTCTCTGCTTCCTCTCTGCTTCCACTCTGCTTCCTCTCTGCTTCCTCTCTGCTTCCTCTCTGCTTCTTCTCTACTCCCTCTCTGCTTCCTCTCTGCTTCCTCTCTGCTTCCACTCTGCTTCCTCTCTGCTTCCTCTCTGCTTCCTCTCTGCTTCCACTCTGCTTCCACTCTGCTTCCTCTCTGCTTCCTCTCTGCTTCCTCTCTGCTTCCTCTCTGCTTCCTCTCTGCTTCCACTCTGCTTGTTATTCAGCATCGTGATGAGAAGGTTTTAGGTTTTAGGTTTTTAATCATATCTGAAATATTAAAGTAGCCCTCCAGTCAGAAGCGTGTTTTTCTGCTCGTTGCTGCAGTGAGATGTTCGTTCACTTTGTTTTCACATCCATCTGCTGACGGAGCCTCCAGAGAACAAACTCCCCCACCCATCTCTCTCTCCTCCACCCCCCACCCACCCATCTCTCTCCAGCCCCCCCTCCCACACACACACACACACACACACACACACACACACACACACACACACACACACACACACACACACACACACACACACACACCCATCCAGGCCCACACCCCCCCTCCCACACACCCAAAAACAGAGAGAGAGAAGGCTTCACTGTGAAGAAGTTAAGATAAATTATATTTACATATTCAGAGATGCTGGACTACATGAGGGAGAGAAAGAGATGTGAGGAAGAGGAATTATTATTATTATTATTTATTGATTTATTATTATTTATTTATTTATTATTATTATTTATTTATTATTATATTTATTTATTTATTATTATTTATTGATTTATTATTATTTATTTATTTATTTTTATTATTTATTTATTTTATTTATTATTATTATTTTTAATTATTATTATATAATGTATTTATTTATTTATTTATTTATTTATTATTATTATTAAGCATAGTAATAATATTAATAGCAATAATAATGTATATTGTATATGTTTAATGTAAAACAAATATATTATATATAATAATAAAAATAAAATAAAATCATTATTAGTATAATTATACATAATAAAATAATATTTAAATTAATATTATGTATAATAACGTAAATGGAAATTATTACTATATTTTATTTTATTTTTATTATTATTATTGTACATATTATATTACATATTATTTTACTTTATTAGTAAAAAATAAAGTACTACACTGGGAATTTAATACTTCTAAATAACTAACTAAATAACAAAAAATATATAACAAAAACAACATGTACCTATGGATTAAACTTACATTAATTAAGAAAAAAAATCAAATATACATTAAGTTTATTTT
>NC_070598.1:3482066-3489566 GCF_027409825.1 Scomber japonicus | reverse complement strand
TACTGGAACATCTTTACATGATTTCCAGTTTAAATCTCTTTATTTATCTTGTACTGGTCCTTTAAGCAGCCGCTCAGTTCAGCCTCTGTCTATTAACAAGCCGTTTTTAAGCTCCTGTCTCTTTAAGAACCCCCCTCCTCCTCCTCCTCCTGATGAGCCCACTCTGCTCTGATTGGAATCACCTTAGCAACGGCCTTAGCAACCACCTTAGCAACCACGATTCCGGAATGGACGGCAGTTTATGGGCATTGTGACGTATAAACTAGTCTCTTAAGCTGAAATTAGATCCAAAAATAAGGTTGAAGCCCTCTACGTATGTTCACCTCAAGTTTTTTTTTACGTGGAGTTTGAGTTAGCACCTCCACGCCAAACACCCAGGTGCAGCCAAGCCAGCCTCAGCTCCACCAAAGGACCATTTTGGAGTGTGGGAGTCGCAGCAGAGCCGTGATTGATTCCCAGTTAAGACACTCTGGTAAGAAATGCTTTACATTATGGGCTTAAAACTGCCTTCAAATGTAAAATAACAGGATTTTAAACATGCAATTCAAAACGTGACTAATAGCGATTAACTATGGAAATTCTGCGATTAATCTCGATTAAAAAAATTAATCGTCTGACAGCCCTAGTTATAACATTTAAAAACAGCAGTGAGGCTATACGATACTGATCTGAATGGATAGATGGAGTATTTCAGCTTTAGGGGACTCTGGACTGGATTTGGATCTTTTACAGTGCATTTAAAATGTACGTATGGTTTATATTTATGAATGTAAGGATGCATATATATAATACTTTGACTCAAATGTTCAGTATCAGCATTTTTGCAACTCACCATCTTTGACATTCTCTCATTATATTGAGAGGAAATGTAAAAAGCCCCAACAACAAACAAACAACAAACGAATTAGCTGCTGCAGTCCAGTCGATTTCATGTGTCAGCAATGTGTGTGTGTGTGTGTGTGTGTGTGTGTGTGTGTGTGTGTGTGTGTGTGTGTGTGTGTGTGTGTGTGTGTGTGTGTGTGTGTGTGTGTGACATTAAAAGAGGAGGAGCTAGGGTTAGGGTTAGGACATGATGTTACCTCACTTTGATAAAAATAAAAAAGCTATTTTAGTGTTTTTTTTTGGGTTCAGCACTTAGCGGTTATTTGTCTCCCATCTGTGGTCGTCCCTCGTGTGTGTGTGTGTGTGTGTGTGTGTGTGTGTGTGTGTGGTGTGTGTGGGGAAGTGTGTGTGCTCAGGGCTAAACACCTAAAATGGAAACCTTTGCTCCACCCATACTGGTTAGAGTGGATATTGATAGATACAGAAACAGAGAGAGAGAGAAAGAGGGAATATTGATTTGATAGGAAGAGGCATAAAGAGAGGGAGAGTGTGTGTGTGTGTGTGTGTGTGTGTGTGTGTGTGCGTGTGTGTGTGTGTGTGTGTGTGTGTGTCTCTCTCTCCATCAGATAACAGGCAGATAATAAATGAACGAGACGTAGGAGATGAAGAAAGAGTTTCATCTCCTCCAGTTCTGTGGTATTGGGCAGGGTCTGAGTGTGTCTCTTTGCGTGTATGTGTGTGTGTGTGTGTGTGTGTGTGTGTATGTGTGTTTGTTTTTGTTACCTCATCAGGACCTTTTCTCGTAAAACCCGGACCTTGTTGGACTAAAGCCTGATCCTAATGATGGAAAAGGTTTAGAGGTCAGACTGTCCACAATGAGGATAGCTGTGTGTGTGTGTGTGTGTCTGTGTGTGTGTCTGTGTCTGTGTGTGTGTGTGTGTGTGGGAGCGCTGCGATTGGTCAGTTCCTGGAGCGAGCCGTGTTCAGGAAAAGAGGCGCCGAGTTACACAGATTACATCATCACCCTGTGACCTCACAATGGCAATGCCCACAATGCCTTGTTCAACAACACACACACACACACACACACACACACACACACACACACACACATATACACACACACACACACACACACACATATACACACACACACACACATATCCTCTCTCTCTATAAAACACTTTACTATACTTGTGAGGTCCAGTATGAATGTTCTTTATTCATTTTCTTATCTTTAATCCTCATTTTCAACCCCATGCTGATAGAAACTTATATTTCCATTATCAGTAAATCAGTTTAAATGCTTTTTTAAATTAATTGATTATTAATTAAATTTATAAATGGTTGGAAATGATGATAAAAGCCCATCATAAGTCACCAAAAGCCAAACTGAGGCCTTTAAACTTTAATTT
Organism: Scomber japonicus; assembly: GCF_027409825.1. NCBI lineage: Eukaryota > Metazoa > Chordata > Actinopteri > Scombriformes > Scombridae > Scomber > Scomber japonicus. Next base: position 3,487,329 of record NC_070598.1, on the reverse strand, counting down.
TGTCTAATTAACATTAAAATATATATAGAAAATGAATAAATTAAGACAGGTTATAAACTATATAAAGCATATTTACTTTATTTATCAGCGAATCAATTTAAATATGTTTGTTTTAATTAATGAATTACTAATTTATTTATAATAATTATATTTAATTATAATAACAATAATAATGATAATCAAACAGAAGTACAGTAGATAAAATAAATACAATTAACTGTGGAAATAAATAAATAAATAAATGAATAAAACAAAATTAAAAAAATTAAAAAATATACAATTAACAACAACAAAAAAAGATAGTAAAAGTAATAAATTAAAAAATTAAAAATAAAAAAACTAATAAAAAATTAAAAACAAGTACACTAAAAAATAAATAAAACAAAATAAAATAAAAATTAATTAATTAATTAAATTAACAACAACAAAAGATAGTAAAATTAAAAAAAAATAAAAATAAAACAAAATAAAATAAATAAATAAAATTAAAAACAACAAAAAAAGATAGTATAAGTAATAAATTTAAAAAATAAAATAAAATAAAATAAAAACAAACACACTCAAAAATAAATAAATAAAATAATAATAATATTATGTAATAGTTATTAATGATCCGGCCCAGTTGAGATCAGACTAGAATGAGTGACACCCCGCTGCAGTAAAGGTCTTTTAAACCTCATGTTGGTGTGTTTGGGGTTCATCGAGCGTCTGTGAGCTTTAATCCCGTCTGACAGTCGGACGCTCCGACGCTCCGACGCTCGGCAGAAATAGATTTACAGCCTGCAGAGAAGCTGATCGATCAGAGAGCAGCACGTTCATATAGATCCATAAATACATGGATTACCTAACAGGAAGCTGCTCCGCTGTTGTTTCCAACACTCAGAGAGAAACAGGAAGTTACATCAGGATCATAAAACTGCTTCAACTTTAATAAGAGACAGAAGAGATGATTTATTAATGATGACGGATAATTAACTTTTATTTTTTAACCTTCCTGTCGTCCTCGTCGGGTCAAATTGACCCCGTCTGTTTTGACTGTTCCTTCTTTCCTTCCTTCCTTCCATCTGTCCTTCCTCCCTCCCTCCTTCTCTCTTTCTTTTCTTCCTCTCTTCTTCTTTCCTCCATCCACCTTTCTTCCTTCCTCATGTCCTTCCTTCCTTCCCTCCCTCCCTCTTTCTTTCCTTCCTTCCTTCCTTTCTTTTCTCCCTCCTTCTCTCTTTCTTTCCTCCCCCCCTACCTTCCCCCCTTCCTTCTTTCCTCTGTCCTTCTTCTCTTTCTTTCTTTCTTTCCTTCCTCCCTCCCTCCACTCCCTCCCTCCCTCCCTCCCTCCCTTCCTCCAACTTTCCTTCCTTCCTCCCTCCCTCCCTCCCTCCCTCCCTCCCTCCCTCCCTCCAACTTTCCTTCCTTCCTTCCTCCCTTCCTTCCTCCCTCCCACTTTTTTTATTCTTCATCGTTAGCTGCAACCACAGAAAGAAAGTTTGTTCCTTGTTTTCACTGATAGCTCAGACACTCACAGGACTGCATCTAATAATAATTTACATTATTAATTAATCTGATTATAGTTTTCTCTATTAATTGATAAGTCTTCTGGTAAATAACTCCATTCAGAAAAAAACTTAAAGAAGAGTTATTTCTTCAAGCAGCAGTCCAAAATCCAAACATTTCAAATTTAATATAATGTAAGAAGAAAAAGTGGAAAATTCTTCCAATTAATCAATTATCTAAATAGTTACAGTTCTCACATAACACATGAAGTAAAGCAAAGAAATGTGATTTAAAGATATATTTTGGGTTCGTAATCTTTCTTTTATTTTGGTAATGTTTCTGCAGATGTGTGTATTTTGGCGAGGAGGGCCCTAAAATACAAAATAAAAGTCAGATATTTGGATATTATAACATTAAACACATAAAGCGTTTCATCCTCTGCACACAAACACTCAGAGAACATTTATTTGTGTTTTTTAAATCAGCTGATTAGTCGTTGAGCATTTTGATTAGATTACATTACGATGACAAACTGATGACATCATCGCCTGCTTTAATTTAACTTCCTGTTGTTGGATGCTTGACTCGCTGTGATGAAGAACAGCTACAAGCTCAAATAGTTTTACAGTTAATTAAATATGTATAAATATCTAAATCTATCAAATAACAAAATCTAACATTTGAACATATTTTCTTTTTTGTGCATTTTGAGCCACTTTAGGAAAAGTCATCAAATTTCAAAATAAAAGCTGTCAAATGTCAAAACTGATCTTTTAAACGTCTTTGGCTTTGAATTCATTTCCTTCATTAATTAATTGGGGAATTGTTTAATTTATAAAATGCAGATTCGACTATCCTACAGCAGACTGTGTATATTATTATTATTATTATAAGGAGCGTTTTATTGCATCGTCATGGCAACTTCACAGTCCATCGTGTGTGTGGAGAGAGAGAGAGAGAGAGAGTGTGTCTGGGAATTTCCCCTTGACCATCAGGGAGGAGGAAGAGTGATGGGGGGTTTCCCTGCAGTGTTAGCTGAGATGACCGATGAGAAGGAGAGGAGGATGAGGAGAAGAGAAGAGAGGAGAGGAGGAAGATTTTTTAAACGTTTATTCACACTGTGTTGATTGATCTTTCGTGGCTGCGGTGACGTCACATGATCTTCCTAATTAATGAGAGGCGAGTAGCGTTCCTCCCGTTCCTCCCGTTCCCTCCCGTTCCTCCTCTCCCGTTCCTCCCTCCGGCCCCCCCCCCCCCCCGTTCCTCCCGTTCCTCGCTCCCCCCCCCCCCGCCCGTTCCTCCCGTTCCTCCCTCCGCCCCCCCACCCGCTCCTCTCTGATAAACTAAAACTTATCCAGTGTTTAGCAGATTAAAGTTTTATTGTGAAAGGGTTTTTTCCGGGGGGGCGGGGGGGGGGGGGGGGGGGGGGGGGGGGGTGCTTTCTTCGGAGCTCCTTTGACCACTTCAGGGGGGTCTGAAGAGGGGCGACGCTTTTTAAATATGATGGACTGAAGAAGAAGAGGAGGAGGAGGAGGAGGAGGAGAGGAGGAGTCAGCACATGTGTGGAAATCCCCCCAGAGAGAGAGAGAGGGAAAAAGAGAGAGAGGGGAGGGAGAGAGGGAAAGAGAGAGAGAGGGAAAGAGAGAGAGAGGGAAAGAGAGAGAAAGAGAGAGAGCGAGAGAAAGGAAGACAGAAAGAGAGAGAGAGAAATAGGGAAAGGGAGAGAAGGAGAGAGAGAGAGTGAGAGAGAGAGAGAGAGAAAGAGAGAGAGAGGGAGAGAGAGAGAGAGGAAAACAGAGAGAGGGAAAGATAGATAGATAAAGGGAGAGAGAGAGAGATAAAGGGAGTGAAAGAGAGAGAGAGGGAGGGAGGGAGAGAGAGAAAGGGAAAGAGAGAGAGAGAGAAAAGGGAAAGAGAGAGGGAGGGAGGGAGAGAGAGAAAGGGAAAGAGAGAGAGAGAGAAAGGGAAAGAGAGAGGGATGGATAGATAGATAGAGAGAGAGAGGGAGGAGGAGAGAGATAGATGGATAGATAGAGATAGAGAGAGAGAGAGAGAGAGAGATCCTCCTCTTTCTCTACAGTCAGGATGACCTGAGCTGGAATTTGACACACAGACTCTAAAACCACAACGTGTCATTTCTATCATTCACCTCCTCCCTCCTTCTCTCCCTCCTTCATCCTCCTTTTCTCCTCCCTCCTTCTCTCCCTCCTCCTCTCCCTCCTTCTCTCCCTCCTCCTCTCCCCTCCTTCCCTCCCTCCTTCTCCTCCCTCCTTCATCCTCCTTTTCTCCTTCCTCCCTTTCTCTCCTTCTCTCCTTCTCCTCTCCCTCCCTCCTTCATCCTCCTTCTCTCCCTCCTTCTATCCCTCCTTTATCCTCCTTCTCTCCCTCCTTCCCTCCTTCTCCTCTCCCTCCTCCTCTCTCTCCCTCCTTCATCCTCCTTCCCCTCTCCCTCCTCCTCTCCTTCCTTCCCTCCCTCCTTCTCTCCCTCCTTTTCGCTCCCCTTCCCCCCTCCTTCTCTCCCTTCCTCCCTCCTCCTCTTACGCCTTCTCTCCCTCCTTCATCCTCCTTCTCTCTCCTCCTCTCCCTTTTTCTCTCCCTTCCTCCCTCCTCCTCCTCTTCTCCCTCCTTCTCTCCTTCCCTCCTCTCCCTCCTTCTCTCCCTCCTCTTCATCCTCCTCTTCGTCTCTTTCTCTTCTTTTATGTATTTATTCTTCCTCTTCTCTTCTTCTTTTTCGTTTCCTATCTTCTCCTCTTCTTTTTTTTCTTTCCTCTCCTGTTTCCTTTCCTTTCATCATCCTTTTATTTCCTTTTTCCTGTTCACCTCATCGGCTCTTTCGTTTAATTTATTGCCCCCCCCCTCCTCCCTCCTTTTTTTGTTTCTTTTCCTCTCCTTTCATTTCCTTTCCTTCTCATCATCTCATCTCCTCTTTCTTCAAGTTTCTTTCCCTCCCTCCCTTCCCTTCCCTTCTTTCCTCCCATTCTTCTCTTCTCCTCTTCTTCTTTCTAAATTTACCTCTTCTGTCCTTCCCTTTCCTTTCCCCTCCTCTAATTTCATTTCCTTTTTAAAAATATCCATTCCCCCCCCCCCCCCCTCCCCCTCCCCCATCTCTTCTCTTTCTCTCCTCATCTTTTCTTTTTCCCATTCTTCTTCTTTCCATATGTTTCTATCTCTTTTTTCCTCTCTCCTCTATTTTGGGGAATCTGCTGACAGTATTAGTTTCTCCTCTCTCCCTTGAATGCATCACATGATTCAGGGCGTGTTGAGTTCATTAGAGAGAGAGAGAGAGATGGTGCGTTTAAGGCCCTGTGGGAAATCTCACACTTTCATTGCTCACCACTGTTTACAATATTCATCATAGGAAGCCGCTGAGGAAAAAAGTTTTGAAGATTTAAAGTTTATGTCATGTCCACGAGTTTCCTGCCTGTTCCTGCGGTGACATAGTGTGTGTGTGTGTGTGTGTGTGTGTGTGTTAGTGTGTATTTCAGTGTGTGTGTGTGTGTGTGGCAGGGAGGGCCTCCAAGGACAGATGTGTGCCTTCCTGTGCAGATGTTGTTGCCAGGGGAAACAATGACAGGACATGCTTTAATCGCCGCGATGAACAGCTGGAGGGCCTTCCTGTGTGTGTGTGTGTGTGTGTGTGTGTGTGTGTTTCCCTCGGCGCTGTTTGCTTTAACAACGCTCTCTCCACACACACACGCTGTCCGTTAATCAGTCAGAGCGTCAGAGTGATAGAGAGAGGGAGAGGGGGAGCAGCAGCACGATGAAGACGCTTTTATTT
>NC_070598.1:3478986-3481566 GCF_027409825.1 Scomber japonicus | reverse complement strand
GAATTTTGGAGGTGCACGTCAGGCCCACAGACTGTATAAAAGAAATGGAGGTAACATCCGTCACCCATTGGTTTGTGGACTGCTGCTCGGAAGCCAATAGTTTCTAATCCAGGCAGCGCCATCTTGAAAGTTTCAGGTGCATGCTGGGAAAAATAAAAACACGGATTCTACTTATATGGGCATGAGGCGGTGCCATGGGTGGAGCGGGGGGAGGTTGCTATGGTTGCGAGGGCTTGATCTCGAGGACATTGGTCAGTCAACCTGTCAATCAGGACGTAGCCACGCCCAAATGCATACCCTGCTTTATCGTCACATATAAAATCAGGGAGGCCAAAATGTCCCAAATGAACATCATACTGCATTGAAGAAGGCTTTAAACTAGCGATTGAGACCATAAACACATTTTGAAAACGTTTACTGAGGTTAGAAATCAAGTGAGAAGTTGGTGAATTCTCCATTGACTTGTATAGAGACGGTCGCCCCCTGGTGGCCTTTTGGTAGAATGCAGTTCTAAGTTACTTCCACAATGCCCATAAACTGCTGTCCATTCCGGAATCTTGGTTGCTAAGGTGGTTGCTAAGGCCGTTGCTAAGGTGATTCCAATCAGAGCAGAGTGGGCTCATCAGGAGGAGGAGGGTTCTTAAAGAGACAGGAGCTAAAACGGCTTGTTAATAGACAGAGGCTGAACTGAGCGGCTGCTTAAAGGACCAGTACAAGATAAATAAGACATAGATATAACAGCTTTCATACCTTCTTCATACATAAGAATGCAGCTTAGAGTGTTTTAAATTAGCAATAAAAAGGTTAATTTAAAACAGGGTGATTTGAGTGAGAGTTGCATATTTAATGTTAAAGCCTGACTGACTGAGTGACTGAGTGTCAGCAGCAGGATCAGTATCTTCTCTTGGTTCTTGGTATTGGGTTACTGCTGACTGAGTTATAAGTGTGAGGAGTTAACGGGGATCTCCAGGACACCTGATGGAAACACTTGGGGGCGAAGGTTACAGCTGTGTGTCAGTGGAGACGGAGGAGGAGGAAGAGGAGGAGGAGGAGGAGGAGGAGGAAGAGGAGGAGGAGGTGCATGAAGGGGGGGATCCCACTTCCAGTCCCAATTTGGATCCTCCGCTGGGTTTCCCCCCCTTCTCTCTTTCACTCTGACTCACTCTCTCACTCTCTCTCTCTCTCTCTCTCTCTCTCTCTCTCTCTCTCTCTCTCTCTCTCTCTCTCTCTCTCTCTCTCTCTCTCTCTCTCTCTCTCTCTCTCTCTCTCTCAGTCATTCACAACCTCAGCGTCGCTCCACACACACACTCACACACACACACACACAGAGTAGCTCCTCGTCCTTTCTGATGACACTCTACGGCGAGGCCAAGCCGGCGTGTGCGTGCGCCCTCGCCGGCCTCGCCAAGGCGCTGAGGAGCCGGCTGAAAGCGCTGAGACGCCTGCTAGTGAGAGCCGAGCCGCTAGACGGGAAACGCTGCTGGAAACCAGTACAGACCAGTATGACTGTGAGTAGAGGAGAGAGAGAGAGAGGTAGAGAGAGAGAGAGAGCTTTATGGGTCACTGTGTGAAAGGTTAAGATTCATTAAATACCAGATAATCGATAGTTGAGCTTTCTGTCTTAATGTCATCGACTTCCGAGCTGCACAGAGACACTTAAAGGAATCTAAAGAGGTCAAAGCTCCAGCAGCAGTTTATTACAGCCGTCATCAGAGGCATGAAGTCGTTGCTGAAGCTTTGAGTTTAATCTGAAGTTTTATTTTCTGCATGAATCTATAAAAATGTTGCTTCATCATCTGCTTGGCTTGAGTTCACGTTATCTTCCTGTTGACTGTGCAGCTTGTGAGTTTGACTGTTAAAGTATAATTTATCACCTTTGACTTTTTTAGCCAACGTATTACCAAAGGTTTTAAATATATTATAATCAATAAGCTTCATTTAGATTAGACTATACCTCATTTTTTTAGTTAACGCTTGTCCTTGTTGTTTAAAATTGACCCGAGAGAGCTGATAAATGCTGTATCTGCTCCAGCCCCAAAACTATCTATAAACACTCTGAGTCTGGTTCTATTAAACACACTGTAACTGTTCAGCTGCTTCAGAGTCTCTCCTGCAGCCACACACACACACACACACACACACACACACACACACACACACACACACACACACACACACACATACACACACACACACACACACACACACACACACACACACACACACACACACACACACACACACACACACACACACACACGCTGTTGATTCCCCAGTTTGATCAGAGGTTAAAGGAGCGACTGCAGAGTTTAAGTTAATCTGATCTCAGATCTGTAATCTGTCCGCTGGGAAGGTCTGGTGCTCTGCTCGCTGTGCTACACACACACACACACACACACACACACACACACACACAGACGCACACACACACACACACACACACACACACACACACACACACACACACACACACAGACGCACACACACACACACACACACACACACACACACACACACACACACAGACGCACACACACACACACAGACGCACACACACACACACACACACACACACACACA
>NC_070598.1:3458986-3463986 GCF_027409825.1 Scomber japonicus | reverse complement strand
ATACCAGTAACACACTTTATATTTATTCTACATTAAATACGTTTAGCGTCTGAGTCTCCTGACGTGTTTCCTCTCCGTGTTTCAGTTCGAGATGCTGACGGGAACGCTGCCGTTTCAAGGAAAAGACCGGAAAGAGACGATGACCATGATCCTCAAGTAAGACACTTAATACTGTCCAGCCAGCTACTATCCAATCACCTAACAGCTTTATTACTGCTTACTGTAGGGAGAGGGGGGGGGGGGGGGGGGGGGGGAGGAGAGGGAGGGGGAGGGAAAGGGAGAGGGAGGGAGGGAGGGAGGGAGGGAGATAGAGAGGGAGGGATGGAAGGAGGGAGAGAGAGAGAGACAGAGGGTGAGGGAGGGAGGGAGAGAGAGGGAGGGAGGGGGAGAGAGAGAGAGATGGAGGAAGAGAGGAAGGGAGAGACAGAAAGATAGAAAGAGAGAGAGGAAAGGAGAGAGAGAGGGAAGAGGGAGGGAGAGAGAGGGAAGAGGAGGGAGAGAGGGGGGAGGGGGAGAGAGAGAGGGAGAGAGAGAGGGGGGGGGAGAAAGAGAGAGAGACAGAGGGAGAGAGAGAGAGGAAGGGAGAGAGGAAGGGAGAGAGAGAGAGTGAGGGGGAGGGAGAGAGAGAAGGAGAGAGAGAGAGAGGGGGGGGAGAGAGAGGCAGAGAGAGAGAGACAGAGGGAGGGAGAGAGAGACAGAGAGAGAAAGAGAGAGAGACTCCTCTTCTCTCTGCTCAGAGGAGGAAGTGAAGGATTTTTATTAGAGGAGATAAAGTGCAGCACTTTAGGAGGAAGAGGAGGATGGGGAGATGAGGAAAGGAGGTCTGGATGGATGGATGGACAGAGCAGAGCAGAGGAGAGGAGATTATAAGAGAGAAATGGACTCAAGTGTGCAAGTGATAGCAATTTATAACACGTGAGGGGAGGCGGCGAAGCGAGGGATGAGAGGTGAAAGAGTCTAATTAGGCTAAGAGAGAGAGAACAAGAAAGAGAGAGAGAGAGAAAGAGAGAGAGAGAGAGAGAATTAAAAAAAAGATTAACAGGAAGTATTAACCCATCCTGCTTCCTGTCGTCTCTCTTTCACTCTCGCTGTCTGTCTGTAGAAGAGAGACAAAAATCCCCCCCCCCAAAAAAAAAAATGCTGATGTGACGCTTTGCAGACTGCTGAGTGTGTTTCCTGTGTGTGTGTGTGTGTGTGTGTGTGTGTGTGTGTGTGTGTGAGTGTGAGAGTTCAGATATCAAACCTACAGACATTTGATCACACTGCAGTTATTCTGTTTCTCTGATTTCTTCTTCTTTGGTTTTGTTTTGAGAGAGAGAGAGAGAGAGGGAGAGAGAGAGAGAGAGAGAGAAGGAGAGAGGGAGGGAGGGAGGGGTGAGAGAGGGAGAGAGAGAGGGGGGGGGGAGAGAGAGAGAAAGAGAGAGGGAGAAATAGAGAGAGTGAGGGAGAGAGAGAGAGGGAGGGAGAGAGAGAGAGAGAGAGAGAGAGGGAGGAGGGGGAGAGAGAGAAAGAGGGAGGGAGAGGGAGAAAGAGGGAGAGAGGGAGGGAGGAGATGGAGGGAGGGAGAGAGAGAGAGAGAGAGAAGTCGAGAGAGAGAGAGAGAGAGAGGGAGGGGGGAGAGAGGGAGAGAGAGGGAGGGAGGGAGAGAGGGAGAGAGAGTGGGGGGGAGGGAGAGAGGGAGAGAAAGGGAGAGAGGGAGAGAGAGAGAAAGAGGGGGGAGAGAGGGAGAGAGAGAGAGGGAGGGAGACAGAGAGAGAGGGAGAGAGAGAGTGGAAGAGAGGGAGGGAGAGAGAGAGAGAGAGAGAGAGAGGGAGGGAGACAGAGAGAGAGGGAGAGAGAGAGTGGAAGAGAGGGAGGGAGAGAGAGAAGGAGGGAGTGTGTGTGTGAGAGAGAGTGTGTGTGTGTGTGTGTGTGTGTGTGTGTGTGTGTGTGTGTGTGTGTGTGTGTGTGTGTGTGTGTGTCTCAGATATCAAACCTACAGACATTTGATCAGACTGCAGTTTCTCTGATTTCTTCTTCTCTTGTTTTTTTGTCCGCAGGGCGAAGTTGGGAATGCCGCAGTTTCTGAGTTCAGAAGCTCAGAGTCTCCTCAGGAACCTTTTCAAACGCAACCCGGCCAACAGATTAGGTAACGGCTCCTCTCATCAAGTCATTTAGAGGTTTAGAGGTTTACTACATGTACAAACAGATCATTTTGGTTTATGATGGAGTGAAAAATGAGAAAATAGAAGAAAGAAAAGATAATTATATAACTGGTTCGTTGGAGCCTGAGATTAAAATCAAAGTCCTTTAATTTATTCTTTCTAACTGGATTCATGTTTAACCCTTTATTGGGCAAATAATTATATTTGGTAGCTTCTGTAAATATCCTTCCTTCCTTCCTTCCTTCCTTTCCTTCCTTCCTTTCCTTCCTCCCTGCCTTCTTTCTTCCCTTCCTCTTTTCCTTTCTCCCTCCCTCGTTCCTTATTTCCTCCGTCCTTCCTTCCTTTCCTTCCTTCCATCTGTTCTTACTCCCTCCCTCCTTCTCTCCTCCCTTCCTTCTTTCCTTCCTCCCTTCCTTTCCTTCCTTCCATCTGTTCTTACTCCCTCCCTCCTTCTCTCCTCCCTTCCTTCTTTCCTTCCTCCATCCCCCTTTCTTCTTCCTTCCTTCCTTCTTTCTTCTCTTCCTCCCTCCCTCCTTCTCTCTTTCTTTCCTCCCCCCTAACTTCCTTCCTTCCTTCCTTCTTTCCTCCGTCCTTCCTCCCTTCCCTTCCTTCCTTCCTTTCATCCTTCCTTCCTTCTTTCCTTCCTTCCTTCCTTTCTTCCTTTCTTCCTTCCTTCCTTTCAATGAGTGTCCTATATATATAAAGGATGAAAACTGAAACAAAAAAAGATAGAAAAGGTTAACTGACAGAAAGAAAGAAAAAGAAAGGATGAAAATTGAAAGAAGGGAAGAAAGAAAAGGATGACAACTGACAGAAAGAAAAAGAAGAAAGAAAGAAAGGATGACAAATGAAAGAGAGAAAAGGTTAACTGAAAGAAAGAATGATAGATAGAAAGAAAGGAAGAAGAAAGAAAGAAAATGATGACAAGTGACAGAAAGAAAAAGAAGAAAGAAAGGATGAAAACTGAAAGAAGAGAAGAAAGAAAAGGATGAAAAATGAATGAATGAAAGAAAAAAGATGAAAACTGACAGAAAGAAAAAGAAGAAAGAAAAAGGATGAAAAGTGAAAGAAGAAGAGAAAAGAGAAAAATGAAAAGAATCACTAAAATAGTTTATTATAGATTAAAACTAAACTCCTTTAATTTATTATTTATAACTTCATTCATATTCAAATAAATCAAACTTCAAAATAAAAGCACTAGGAAATATTAAAAGCCTTAAAATGTAATGTTAATCATATTTTTCTTGTATTAATAAATAAATAAATAAATAAATAGTCTGTGAATTATAATAAAATAGAAATGACAGCAACATTTTTAGACAGGAAATAAAATTATTAAAATTATTAAAATGTATTAAAAGTATTTTTCTCATCTTTTAAACTGAAAGTGTGATTATTTAAAAGTTTAATCTAAATATATAAATAAATAAATCCTTTTTTTGGGGGGGGGTTAATCCATCCTGCTGTCAACCTCCAGGTCAAGTTAATTTGATTTATTACAACATGACATTATATTATATTACAGGATTTACTGTGATTATAATAAATATATAAATAAATAAATATATCTAGGTTAAATCCTCCTTCCTGTTTCACCATCATGCTTTTATACTTTAGACTTTAATAAAAAGTGAAATTAAACTATTGAATTCATTCATTTAGGTCTTATAATGATATTAAAATAAAGTATAATAGATAAAAAATAATTATTAATAAACATGCATAACAGAAATAAAATGCATAATAGCATTAAATAAGATGCTGAGAAATAAAATAAATAAAAGTTTTAGTTGTTTTATTTTGAAAATCTGTGCAGGAAAAATGTCTGTGTTGCTTCTTTTAGATGTGTTTGACTGAGTGAAATGAGTTTAGCGCCCCCTGCAGGTGGAACAGGTGAACTGAACTCAGATTATTAACCCTCCTGTTGTCCTCGAGTCAAGGAAGGAAGGAAAGGATGGAGGAAGGAAGGAAGAAGAAAGGAAAGGAGGGAGGACAGGAGGAAGAAGGAAGGAAAGGAGGAAGGGAGGAAAGGATGGAGGAAGGAAGGGAGGAAGAAGGAAGGAAGGAAATGACGGATGGAGGAAGTGAGGAAGAAGGAAGGAAGGGAGGACGAAGGAAGGAAAGGATGGAGGAAGGGAGGAAGAAGGAAGGAAAGGAGGGAGGAAGGGAGGAAGGAAGGAAAGAAAGAAGGGAGAGAGGGAGGAAGGAAGGACAGAAAGGGGGAAGGAAGGAAAGGATGGAGGAAGGAAGGAAGAAGGAAGGAAAGGAGGGAGGGAGGAAGGAGGGAGGAAAGGATGGAGGAAGAAGGAAGGAAGGAGGGAGGAAGGGAGGAAGAAGGAAGGAAAGGAGGGAGGAAGGAAGGAAAGGAGGGAGGAAGGAAGGAAAGGAGGGAGGAAGGGAGGACGGAGGGAGGAAGAAGGAAGGAAAGGAGGGAGGGAGGAGGGAGGGAGGAAAGGATGGAGGAAGAAGGAAGAAGAAAGGAAAGAGGGAGGAAGGAAGGAAAGGAGGGAGGAAGAAGGAAGGAAGGAAGGAAGGAAAGAAGGACAGAGGAAAGAAAGAGGGGAGGATGGTAGGGGAGGAAAGAGAAAAGGAGGGAGGGAGGAAGGAAGGAAGGACAGACGGGAAGGAAGGACAGAAAGAAGGAAGAAAGGGGGAGGGAAGGAAGGAAGGAAGAAGGAAGGAAGGAAGGAAGGAAGGAAGGAAACAGTCAAACAGACGGGGTTAATTTGACCCGGGAGGAGGACTGGAGGGTTAAAGGAGAAGAAGAAAGAGAAGAAAGAGAGTGATGGGCAGAAGAGAAGAAAGAGAAGAAAGAGAGAGTGATGTGGCTGTGTGTGTTTGTAGGAGCGGGACCAG